>NC_040888.2:3630470-3930470 GCF_900634795.4 Betta splendens | reverse complement strand
CTTGGGCAGAGATTCACTCTCAAGCACTGCTAGCTCTAGATCTTCCTCTTGAAGGACGACATTGGATCTACGTTTTACAGGCAGAGCAGTAGAAGGAAGCTGGGGTTCAGCCTCAGCTTGAGAAGGTGATATTGCCTCTGCTGGGCTATTGGCTCCTTTTTTCCTGGTAAATATTGAGGCTAACTTCCCCGTAGCCTTTGCTGCTTCTTGTCTGGCTGAGAGTACATGTACTTCGGCCTGCACGGTAAGCGTTCGGGGCGAGACTTGCAATGAAGTCTCCTCAGAATCCTCTGTTAAGTTTTCATTTTTATCTTGATATGTGATATTTTCACCACTGTCCTGACTTCGAACAAAATCCTCAAAAGAGATTGTGACTGTACTACTGTTTAGCTGTGAGTTTTCATCCACATTAACTTCCATGCTAGCATCAGACAAGGAGCTCTGATCTGGTTCTGGTTGCTTTGCCTCCTGTTCCTTGTTCGAATTTCGGGCAACAGCTTTATCATTTAAATGTACAACTGGAGATAAGGGAAAACCCTTCAGCTCTCTTTTGTTTTTTACAGTCTTCCCAGATTTAGCATCATCTTTAGGATGTTCTGCTATTTCCACATGGTCCACATCAATGACAGTAGCATCGCTTTTTGATTTTCCTGCAGTGTCATAAGCATCAGCCGTTACCAGTGCCAATAAAGCTGCTGTATCACTACCAAGGATCCCACTGATCTTCTCTGCTCGTTCATCTTTGCTTTCACTTGACGCTTCGACAATCAGGCAGCTTACTTCTTCAGGGGAACTACCAATTTCAGACTCCACAAGTTTTCTTACAGCTTTGCTGGTCTTTCTACCCCGTTTTTGAGATTGCTGTTTCACGGCTGCCTCTGGACTGGTGTTTTTTTCTGCAGACAGTATTTGACAGTTTCCTTGAGACTGTTCTGGCGAACTTGTCTTTTCTTTAGATGATAAAGCCTTCCGATTAAAATAGTCCATGATGTTGTTTGAGCGTGGATGAGAAAAAGGCTTCTCCCCACTTTTGACCACAGGAGAGAAATAGTTTGTGATTGTCTTAACAACAGGACTGTTGCTTTCTTTGTGGGATTTCTTGCATGGCTGTAAAAGAGTGACAACGTTAATAAAACATGAAACTTTATATATAGGTATGAGTGACTATATGCAGCAGTTACTGTATGTCACATATGGTCAAACACTGTCAATGAAATACCTGAGTGTCAAAATCCTCAATGACAGATGCCATAGCCACAACACCAGCCATAATTTTGAAGGCACCTAAATCAAAAGAAACATTTAACGTAATACACAAAGACGTGTTCATAAGTGAATCATAAGTGTTTACTTAAGCTCTTCTTTCACCTAAAGACTTAAAATACACCATGCAAAGCATGACGATTAGGTTATTACTTTAATGAGAATAATGAGTAAATATAATAAGAAAAATTTCTGCCAGTCATCTGTGCTGCTCGTGTCTCTATTTTTTTTATCAATAAAGACAAGAGTGAAGCAATTACAGGACAATACTAATCTAATGTCTATGCAAGAGCTGTCTTTGGACAAAAACTATTAAAAAAAGCACAGTGTAAGAGCAGTAACAACATAGAAGCTATTACAGAAAGTTACATTGTAACTAAAACAGTACATAACTGCTACATACAATATATAATGGGGGTTGAAAGAAAGGTAAATGATAAAAACCTTAGTGACAACTGCAATATCAATTGTGGGACTATTAAAGTTTTTATTCTTATGATTTCTGACATGGCGCCCAGCAGCTCTTCTAATCTGAGCTGACAGAGAAACCAGGAAAACAAAGGTTGAGTAAACACTCACCGCTGAGTTGACGACAACTCGGTATCTTGCTGCCACTCAGAAACGGTATTGTTGCTTAGTCCTATTCACTTCTCCGTGTGTGAATGAAGAACAGTGGGGACGCTCATTGTGCGTGGTGAACAGCTGCTTGAAGCCAAAATATCCCAGTAAAACAAGCTACTAGTCCTCGCTCGGTGCTACGTTTAACAAAGCTTTCCACATAAAAATAAACGCCTGCTCAGGTTCCGCGTCAAGTCAACGTAGAGACTGTTACGCTGATATTATCCGAACTCGCCCGAATGTCAATTGAAAATACATGTTTCTTGATGTACAGTACTCTTTCAAAAACGCGCCAGAGCGGTCCTGTACGAAGAGCGCCAAATATGCGTGACCTTTGGCATCACCACGACCGACCAATCACAGAGGAGCAAATGCCTTCGTCACCAGCTAACGTAGTTTACACAAAACAAAGATGGCGCGTGGTGTTGAGTTTCAGGAAAGAAAAGTGACAGTGACGCCTACTGGCTCGAATCTACATCACTTTATTAGAAATAAAAAATGAAAAGCTTTACAGCATTGATACCATTTGTCAAAATAAATGTAAATAAATTACAAGACGTAAAAAACAGAAATCTGTTTTCATATACAGTTGTATAGAGATGAAGATAGGATGGCATCCGTTTAACTTTGTTTTTATAATTTATTGATTTGGTATTTTTCCCAATTACTCTTAAGAATATTGTTTAAGGTTATCTTATCATTAAAACACAAAAATCCCAGTCCAAATCCATAAACCCATGTTTCGCTTGTCCTAGTATATCATTAATAGTGGTAAGGAGAATAACAATAACGCGAAGGATCCTTCCCGGCCACCGTCGTGTCTTCATCGCTTTCCTTACTCCGGCCGGTTTCTTGACTTTTTATCCCACTCCTGCGCAGCTCTTTTGCCTGTTTTCTGTTCACTCTTCTTAGCGTCCACTTCAGTTGGAATGTCGGAGTACAACGCGGTTTCTCCGCCCGGATCCGGAGCCTCTCTCGGCGGACAGGCAACTGTGGGGAACGGAGCCGGGGGCATCAAGAAAGATGCGTTCGCGGACGCCGTGCAGCGGGCCCGTCAGGTGAGGGATAAGTCGGGCGCGCGTCTGAAGGGGCAGGCTAACGGTTAGCATGACGGCTAATGTCACACGCAAACACGGGCTTCAATAAAGCTATTTAGCTCATGCCGCGACTCAGTCTCTACTGTGAACCAGTAAAGACAGATAAACAATTCGCAATGTCATTATTTTTTGTTCTTACTAATATAAATGATACATAAACAAACACCTCATTCATTTTAGATATGGGGACAAAAATTTAGAAACAATAAAACATTTAGTAAAGTGCATATATGCTGCAGTGTCCGTGAGTTCCATTCGTCTTCAATATTTCTATTGTGGAGTATTACAATCACTGCATCTATTGTCTAGATTTGACTGTGGACTTTAAATTGTGTTTCAGATTGCAGCTAAGATCGGAGGTGATGCTGGTCCTCCCATGAACAACAGTAGTGCAGCAGACGGGTTTCCATTCACCGCACAGAAACGACAGCTGGATGATGCAGGTTCAGTTTACTCATTGTATTGTATTGCATGGATGATGATGATGATGATGATGGTGGAACAGCGGCGTCCTGTTATTGTACTTTTCTTAGTACTTCTGCGTTTGTTTGTTATCTCACTGGACAGATGAACCAGAGAGCAAGAAACTGGCTGCACAGTGTGACCTGGATTCAGCCAAAGCACTGTGTGAGTTTCTGTGTTTCTAACTCAGTTGATAGTATGTACCATTACAGTTTACCTGTTTCAGTTTTTTGCCCCTTTATCCTCATCTGCCCACGCCCCCCCCTCCTCTGTAGCTCGTAGTCCATCACTAATCCAAAACCTCTGTCCTTTTTCTCTCACCATTTCTCTCTGGTGCTGTTTTATTCCAGCTATTGGTGCACAACTAGTTGCTCTGTCACAGCAAAGGTGAGATCTTGTAGTTTCTAGTTATTTTTCTATTTTGTAGTACTCGCCCTTTGTATTGGGTTTGCGATTGAGGAAATAGAAAGGGCTGCAGAAACTGTTTGAATCTTTCCAAAGTTACATAATCAGGCTTGTTGTTTTTTTCTTTTTTTATCCTTACTTGCTGATTTGTCCCAGGTCTGCCTCTTTATCGGAGGAGTACAGTGTTCCAGACAGCATGGTGGGACTCAGTAAGTGCAGTGGGGTTAACATGGATTAATGCTGCTGTCTTTCAGCAATAAAAGACAAAAATGGAGTATAAGCCAACAGCACGCACACATTTGTCTTCCTCTGTGTTCCCAGTTATTGGTCGTGGAGGGGAACAGATCAATAAGATTCAACAGGAGTCAGGATGCAAGGTTCAGATTGCTCCAGGTACTGTCTGCTTTTGTGTGGAGCTAATTAACTGTAATTATAATTTTTAATAATTAATAAAGTTAATATGATGTGTTCCTCTAGACAGCGGAGGCCTTCCAGAGAGAAGTGTGTCACTCACAGGTGCACAGGAGTCTATACAGTGAGTTACTTTACGGCTGCTTGTCTATTATAATACACATAGATTTTTTTTATCTTAGTGAGTCTGTGGAGTAACGGCTCCACTTTTTTTCTGGCTAGGAAAGCCAAGAGGCTGCTGGATGAGATAGTGTCACGAGGGAAGGGTACACCCCCGTCTTCACATCAAGAATCCACAAATGGCCAAGATGGAAGCGTCCATGAGATGATGATCCCTGCTGGAAAGGCTGGCCTTGTCATTGGCAAGGGAGGAGAGACCATCAAACAGCTCCAGGTACAATGCACTGTGCTGTGGTAAACATGTACTTTAACACGTGTGTTAGTGAACAGGTGAGTAACAATGTGTGATTGTGGGATACTCCAGGAGCGTGCAGGAGTGAAGATGATCCTAATCCAGGATGCCTCTCAGGGACCCAATGTTGACAAGCCCCTGCGTATTATTGGAGACCCCTACAAAGTTCAGGTACTTACATAACAGCTATACTAAAATAATAAGATAATAAAATAAATGACCTTCCACCATTGTTTATGTCCTCAGCAAGCTCAAGAGATGGTGCAGGAGATTCTTATGGAGAGAGACTATGGTGGCTACAATGAAAGAAATGACTACAGCTCTCGAGCGGGAGGAGGCATGGATGTGAGTGTGTGTAGCAGCAAGGTTAGAAACAGGATCTGCATCTTTAAATCAAATCTAAGATCATAAAAATATCAGTTTTTCTCTCAGATTCCAGTTCCCCGGCACTCAGTCGGCGTTGTCATCGGACGCAACGGAGAGATGATTAAGAAGATCCAGAATGACGCTGGAGTTAGGATACAGTTCAAACAAGGTGGGATCTGCTCAGGAATGCATTTACAATAAAATCTGCATGCTGGCCTAAAAACAAAACCCAAACCCAGTGAAATGATTTTTCTTAATGCAGGCTTTGATGTTTTTTAGATGATGGAACTAGTCCAGAGAAGATTGCCCACATCAGTGGCCCCCCGGAGCGCTGTGAACACGCAGCCCAGATCATCAGCGATCTACTGCAGAGCATCAGAGTCAGAGAGGAAGGACAGGGGGTAGGATTTACTCTCACAAACACATTCTGGGCGTGAGTAACAGCTGCACGTGACAGTAAATGTTTGGCAGCTGGCTTTCTAAGGGTCACGTTAGCAGATCTGACCTTGAAAAATTGAAATAATGCATTTTTCAGAGAGAGTGTTGTTTGAGCCTTTCTCTGCCCTGTTAACAGGGTCCTCCGGGTCCTCCGGGCATGCCTGTCGACAACAGGGGGAGAGGAGGGGGGAAAGGCGGTTGGGGTCCACCTGGAGGGGAAATGACCTTCTCCATTCCTGCGCACAAATGCGGGCTGGTGATTGGCCGGGGAGGAGAGAACGTCAAGTCCATCAACCAGCAGACGGGAGCCTTTGTCGAAATCTGTCGCGAGCCACCGCCCAGTGGAGACCCCAGCTTCAAGCTGTTCATCATCCGGGGCTCACCGCAGCAGATCGACCACGCCAAGCAGCTCATTGAGGAGAAGATTGAGGTACACAGCCCTTTTAGTGACGTTTGGGCATAGTTTTAGATGCAGAAAATGTCATGGCTGTGTATCGTACCGTAGGGTCCTCTATGTCCTGTGGGCCCAGAACCAGGTGGTCCTGCTGGACCAATGGGCTCCTACAACCCCAACCCATATAGCCCTGGGCCACCACAGTCAGTATCAACAGCTTGTGCCTCTCAGTGTTTAGCCTTTATAACCATTCACAGACGTTCAGAGCATCCAAGGTGACGGTACTTACTAATAAACCAATTGCTTCCTTCTCAGCGCTGGTCCTCCTGGGCCTCACCAGTACAGTCCTCAGGGTTGGAGCAGCACCTACCAGCAGTGGCAGCCACAGGCACCTCACGACTCCAGTGAGTCACCTTTTGACTTTACTTTCTCCCCTGGCTTTCAGGAACAAGTGTTTATTTCTGCTCACCTGCTGTATGTTTACTGTGCATGACCCAGTTTTTGCTGATGCCGACTTTTTTTCTAATTCTGGTAAGATCAGGAGGAGTGCTGATGGAAATGTTATAATGAAATGACTTTGTCCTAAGCAGCGTTGGCTAACTCTGTGTCTGTTTCCCCCCCCTGGTCTCCAAGCCTGGTCTCCAGGCCAGTAGCAGGGGCTCACCCTCACCCTATGAGGACCTCACCCCACTCCACCCTGCATCTTTTCCAGGCAAGGCAGCAGCTAATGATGCCAACGCAGCATGGGCAGCGTACTACGCTCAGTACTACCAGCAGCCGACGGGGACTGTGCCAGCCCAGTACCCCGCAAACCCAGCTGGTGGTGCCCAAGCATCAGTGGACCAAACCCAGAGCGCTCAGGCGCCTGGAAACCCACCAGACTACAGCAAAGCCTGGGAGGAGTATTACAAGAGGATGGGTGAGACTGAAGAAGAAAGTTCACCTATATGAGTCCTCAAACCCCGAAACATAAAAAGCACTTACTCACTTGTTTGTATGAATAATTATATAATTAAATGAGGCTAATAATGGAGTGAAAACAAAGGTTGTTTCATGAAAGACTTCTAAATAAATAACGATATTTATGTTGCTTCTTGTGGCCTGCAGCTCAGTCGGGTGGCTCCGTCCCTGTGACCCCAGCTGCAGCCCCAGGGGCAGCGGGGGGTGCCTCATCCGCTGCCGGGGCCCAGGCTGACTACAGCGCAGCCTGGGCAGAGTATTACAGGCAGCAGGCTGCCTACTACGGACAGTCAGGACAGGCCCCCGGCCCACCGGCCCCTCCGCAGCAGGGACAGGTTGGTACTGGTTCAATCATTCCATCTGATGCATTTTAAGAGGATTTACGAATACTCCTTTTTATAAATTTGCAGAAAAATTTGTATTTACTTATTGTATTTACATGATGGGAACACTTTCAATATGTTTGCTTTGTATGCTTTGTAGACGCAGTGACTTCATTGCACAAGGTCTGATGCCGGAGAGAAGACGATGACCGCTCTGACCTCTTAAGTTTAGGAGCATGTTTAGGAGCAAATGTTCTCTATTTATTTTAATCTTATTTGTTGTGGAAATGAATCACCACAAAACTTTTATTAAAATATCAAAATGAATAGACATTGTAGGACAGCTAAGGGCTGGAGCTATTCACATTCACAACGCGCCCCAGTGCTGCTCCATATGTAAATAGAGGAGTCTGTCTGCAAAATGCATCACAGCGGGCGGATGGATCCTATTGTACATTTATGCTCTTAGAAATCTGGAGGCCATGAAATGCTAATGCAGCTAATGTCACCTTTCTGTACTGCTGAAGAATTTCTTTTCATATTGGTTGATTCATAGCCTGGAATGTAAACAAACAATAAATAGAATTTTCCAAATTTATTTAATTTTCCCCTTTGAATGGAAAACTCCAAAACTGGGAGAAATCACCAAACTTGACGTGATTGCTTTCGTTTCTTTGCCCATTGTATGTACTTTAGTCCTAGAACTATTAGAATAATAGTCTTATGTTATATCGAGCAGAGAACATAAATAAGAAAATGATCAGTGTTATTTAAACAGCATTTCCTCAGAGGAGCTTTGTTAGGAAATAACAGGGCCAGTCGTCATCTTCAGGACAGATTCAGCCCGACTGCTGGCGCCATGGAAGCTGTGACTTGTTGGAGTGTTTTACATATATTATGGTGTTTATGAGACCAGATCTCATGCCCTTGTGGACTGAATGAGAGTTTTTTTAATTGTTCTTAGGAAACACACATGACCTTACATCAGGTTATGCACATTTTCTGGATTAACAAAGTCTAATGTAGTATGGTAATATACATGTATTCTCTACACAATTTTGGCTTGTTTGATTGTAATATAGAAACATTTGGTTGTAACTACAAAACAGTGGCTGCAAGTTCCTCTGCGATGGGAAAATGTCACGTGAGGCTGCATTAATCCTATTCTGTATTTGTCTTTCATCTAATAGCATGTTAATGGGTTTTTAATGGCGGCAGACAGGAACCTGTGGCCCCTTTGCCTTACCACAGACCTTATTTGTGTACAGAATAATCAAATTTAGTCTTCCAACATGTCCCACTCTCAGATACGTTGCGTATGCACACATGTTCAGCAATATAAGGCTGAATCAATAGAGATATTACATAGGATTCCTGTGTGAAATGTTGATATTGTTAATAAATGACCACCAGCAGCAATAATCAAAAAGGAGAAAATGGAAGTTAAGTTCCAGTGTTGTGTTTTATGTTGTGTTACATTCAGCAGAAACCACTAGATGTCGGTATTTGTCATGTATAATATAATAGTCATGTCAGTCATGTATAATATAATAAGGGACAATTAATGAGCATTCCTTTCATTAAGTTTAGATGGTGCTACATTTGACCTACATCTCAAAGTGTTTTCACATTTCTGACATTAAAATGACATTACAGTTGATCTTTGGTCTCCGTTGACCAAGTTGCTGAATTGTCGTTTCACAGCGCAGACCAAAATATTTGTGGGTTGTTTCAGCGTAACCGACATGGCACAATGCAGTAAAAATAACACGTGTGTATAATAGAATGTGTCAGTACCTGGAAGTCTCGTTTAGCAAAACTGAGCCATAAAATAACAAAAAACACAACAAGGAAGTGCAATTTTAAAAATCATTTAATTGATATCTTTAAAATTAAAAACAGCTGAATTGCATTCTACCACCCCCAAAGGCACAGTCATACTCATAGCAGACCAAATTCAGAAAACACTGCCACTGAACATCTTTTTTTCTTAATTTGTTTTCTACATAAGAAACAATGCACTAAAAAATGTCTAGACATATTTTTACTGGGTAAACGATGGCCATTTTCTATGCTCATAAAAGACTGGAGTGATATGTACTCAGCTGTGGTAGCATTGGATTACATAAAGAGGATGATGTGCTGGTTTGAGGCTGGCGGTGCCTGTTATAGACACACGCTGCAGCTATTTAGGACACTGAATTCAAAAATCCAAAAGTGACATGTTTACAACAACCAATCTAGACAAACAGCGTTTAATATTCTAGATGTTTGCAGCAAAACAAAGCCATTGGCAGGAGGGCGGAAATGCAGTGAGATGACAGCACTGAGGAAGGAGAGGAGTGTCTGTTTGTGCAGGATGGTGCAGAAAGACCCACGAAATCTCTCACCTCTCGCCAAATTCTCTGAATCTCACCGAGCGGTACGAGGTCTTCACACTAACGCTGACACCTGCACGCCACCATTTACAACACACAGGACTTCTAAGAAAAAAAATAAACGTTTCAGATCAACTGTCAGAGTTTTTAAAGACAATAGTCAATATGTGCAAAAAGGCAGGGTTTTAGCCTGTTTGTGAAGAAATCATCAGATATGATGTAGGATTGATAACTAAATGTACAATCACAAATCAATAATGCACACAAAGGTTCCTTACAATGTGTGACAACACAGCACCATACACTGCACGAGAGGTTCACTTAGTGACAACAAAATTCAAAATAGTGGATAAATATACAGCAGAATATATTACTGTTCTTACTCAGGCACAGTCATTCTTAAAACTATTCAAAAACAACAGGATTGTTCTGAGTTTAAAGCAAACAGGTTTGGCACACACAAGGGAAAGATTTACTGATTTAAGGCAAGAAAATGACAACGAAGGAAAATGAGGCAACAAAGGAGCTTATGAGATGACAGGTGCGGAGCACTTTGAACAGAAAAGTATGACACGTACAGTACCTCTCTCATGAAACCAGGTGTTCAATAAAAGAGGATTTTTTTTGCAGCAACTTATAGGAGCCCCCTTTTCACAGCCGTAGCTTTAACTTTACAAGTGTGTGTAGCAGCTGCGACAGGCACTCCAAGAACACAAGAACCTCCCTTTACGTGAAAATACAGTCAGACGGGAAATCTGCACGTGTCTTCCTAAGCAAAGAGTTTGAATCTTTTAGAAAATATCTACAGACGGAAACCGAAGAGTCACGATCACGCAACCAGGCACACAAACACACTGTACACGCCACTGAAAAGCAGGCTGAGTCGACCTCCGGGAGTCACAGCGGAGCGGCGTGACCCGAGCTCATTCAGGCAGACAGGAAACACAGACAGTCAGAAAAAGCCCCAAACATCCCTTCACTTCCGAATGAATCAAAATTAATAGCAACTGAATGTAGCGGTCTGTTTCTATAAAAGATTTGCTTTACACCGTCCTCCTGTAGAACTTTACACACACACACACTCACACACATCACAGTATTGTCAAAACCACTTTGATACGGCAGTAACAGTTTCAGGAGCATCTTCAGTGAGGAGAGAGTGAGGACACAGGTTGCGACCTAATGAAAGTAAAACATGATGCCTGGCTTAAGTTCATCTTTACAAATTTGCTTAACTTAAGGTTAAAATGTTTTGTAGTTCTCTTTGCATTAAGTCTGGTTTTTGAAGCCACGTCCTATTGCGTTGATGTTTAATCAGTTACAACAGGTGGTTGTACCACACAGGCAGCAGCAGATGGTGAATGAGTGTGTGTTCTAATTGTGTGTTTGTGTAAACAAGTGGGACAGTGAAGAGTGTGCACATGTATGTACAACATCTATTTACATGTGTCAAGTGTATAAATTAGTATTCTTTGTACATGTTTGTACATCTTTGTACTGTTTGTGATCAGCATATTCAACCAATGACTAGCAGTAAGGCTGTAGTTAGTTGTCAGCTGATCCAGTGGTGAAGAGGACTCTCTGGTCAGTTCTGGCCAGTTTGGCTGGTGGTTCCAGGGACTCATCCCCCAGCACTGCTCCATCAGAGGGCAGGCTCAGCTCCTGGCCTTCTTCATCACTCTCCTCCTCTTCCTCCTCTTCTTCTTCTAGGATGAGGAAGAGCAACTGGGTTAGTCAGAAATGATGCTTGGAAAACATTGTCAATCTGAGATGCAGCAAAAACACCATTCATGGCAGACGCACCTTTGTCAGGATCAAGCAGGTTTAGGCCTCGGCCTAAACTGGCGAACTGAAGACAAAAGGGAAAAGTGTTAAAACTCTAAAAACAGTTTTAATATTAACATTAGATGTGCATTTATATATTCTAATACCTCTCCCATAACGGCTATGGGGGTTTCTCCTTTAGCCTGGGCCACTCTGTGTTCTATCAGGTAGTACATGTACTCATCGTACAGCAGGCGGATGAGGTGAAAGGAACCAAAACTGGCTGCACTGCGCAGGGTCAGGTCCCTGATCACCATAGAACTGAAAGGAATAAAATCTTTGTTACGCACACTGTACATTCTGTAACTGCCTCTCCACAAACCACAAACAGGAAGTGTTTTCAATGTCTTGCTGTGATAAAGCTCTTAACCACATTACTTTGTCTCTGACATGCAAATGACCATTGATTCCATCATACCTGTAAAATGACCACTTGAGCAGGAATAGCTTGGCAGCCTTAGGGAAGGTAGGGCTATGCTGGTACGGCTTTAGGACCTGGGAGACTACTCCATCCAGCCACGCAGCCCACTGCTCTAAGGAGTTCTGCTGCTGAAGGGTCAGCTTGAAGTCCTGTTCCAGTCGCTGGACAACACGGTCTTCACACCGACACACCCATGAAGCTTGCTCCTGTAAAGGGCAGACAGGATGAGAGCAATGTGTCAAGGAGGGTCAGAAACAAGCATTACTTGCCTGCCTTTGGAGGACACGCTGGTGCTCTAAAGGCAGGAAACACTAGAACTAACAGGTTCTGCTTTTAACGATTTTACATTGCTGGAGGAAGAGGAAAGGGCATTTCTAAGAAAAATAGGTTATATATTTCCTGTGTGGGAATGCAGAAAAAATTACAGAATGACTAACACATAAACCTTAAAAAAACCACAAGGTACAGAGGCACAACACTAACGACAACGCAAAGTTTAACCACATGGTTTATCGCACAGTGAGATAAGTGTGAGACGACATATGAAACCGACCTGAACATTAGCAAAGTCGACTCGGTTGAGGTCAGAGAGCATCTGATTGATCTGTGCGGTGTTCTGGAGGACGGCGCGTGCTGCCTGGGCAAGATGATTCAGACTGGTGTAGCGACGCAGCGTCTGGGCAAATGCGTTGGCTGATGTTACCTGAGACAGAACAAGAAGGAAGATTAGGCAGCAAAAGACCCAGCAGAACATTCACTTTTTTGACTGAAAATGCTACGTCTCTAGCTCCTACTTACAAAAGGAAGAATGACATCTGTCTTAAGCCTTTAATAAGTGACCCCACAGAAAGTAACTGTTTGATTCGCCACTTCCACGCTTATACAACAGGATCCTACCTTGATGCGGACCATTTCCTCGGGGATGTTCATCATGGCATTGGTTAACCAGCTTTCCAAGCTCTTGGCAAAGTTGCGGATGGCTTGAGTTAAGGCACCTGGTTAACACAACAAAAGATACTTCATTTCTATATGCATAGAGCAATTCCAATTTACACAAAGTACACAAAGTAATTAAATAGAAGGTCTGACTAAAAATGAAAATGAAACAAACTTTTGGATAACGACTTTTGGATAACAGTATCTATTTCCACAGAAGAGCAGTGAGCTTTTAGTTCAGTGTGTTTTTTTTGCATTTGATGTATGGTTTGCTTTCAATTGCTGTACCATATTTAAAGACCAAAGTTATTAGATTATTCAAAGATTATTCCTAAATAGGGGTCTGGGGTATTTCTCCAGTTTCTACATATAGTACTTGTGCCTATTGTGTGGACTTACTGGGGATGGGTCTGAGGACATCAGGGATGAGGATTTCCACCAGGCTCTGGTAAAGGCTATTGTCACAGTCTCGGCTCCAGCGCAGCACAGGTTCATACTTGCACAGCAGCACCAGGCAGGACTTAGGGAGGCGCTTCTCTGACTCATCGTGACTGCCAAGACACACTGTTTCAATTACCCACTTTTTTACTTAAATGGTGCTGCAGTACAAATGTTTGGCCACTCACACAGCCAATGTGGCATCTGCCTGACTCTGGCTGAACCTCCAAAAGGTCTTCCACAAAGTCTCCACCAGGGTAAACTGTAGATTAACCATCACGTCCAGTATTGCCTGAAAGAACATACCAAAAACCTGTCAGCTATGTATCACGACAAGATTTCTATTTTAATATAGCGTAAATATGTTTAAAATCATGTTTTCCATCAAGATAAATTCTTCTTTCAGTCAGCTACCTCACAGTGTTCTCTGTACAGCAGCTGAAAACTCTTGATGTGCTCCAACTCGATGCCCTCTGGCAGAGATTTGCCCTGGAGGTCAATGTCTGGGAACTCTGGGAGCGCTCTGGATGCATCTGGAATGCAGACCACAAGGACAGTTATGGAGAGAGACAGAAGCCAATACAAAAATACTATCATCTGGTAGCTACTTTGAGGACTTTAGATGATCACTGTTCACTAACTCACCGAGGAACTGCTGGTACTGCTGAACCTGGGTGCTTATGTCTACATGCCCTGATGCCTGCTGTTGTTGCTGCTGTTGGCCTGTTCCTGCTGCTGTGCCATTAGTCATTCCTTCCACTTTATGCACAGGCTTCAACCTTATGGCAAAAAGATTCAGGAGTAAAATAAACACTTTGGAAACTTTAATAATTGCCAGGAAACATTTTGGGACAAGAGTTTGTGTACCTCTGTTTCTGGGAGAAGGGCTGCTGCCTCATAGCCAGATGCTGCTGGTCTTCCATTAGACGAAGAAGAGAAGAACCTGCCTTAATTCTCAGCCCATAGTAGTGGTACTTGGAATTTCCACTGTTACAAGAAGAAATGGGTGTGTAAAAAAAGGTGTGAGAGACGTGAGTTTATCTTGTCTGTTTAGCCTAATTGGTAGTTCTCCACAGTTCTACACAGCCTCAGCACAGAGAAATGCAAAAGGTAAACCTTCGGAAAAGCCGGCAGTCAAACATGCCTCATCGTTATTTAAACCCAAATCACCAAACATTGCTAAAACATTCAATCTGGCTTGCTTTCCCCTCCTTGGTCAAATTCACTCACCCACACACATGCTGTCTGTCTTCATCTCTACCCACACTCCTTCCTACACTAAGCACACATTTTGCAATGCTCCAGAGAGCTGTGTAGTTTAGTCTAAAAACGTATTTGGTATTCTCCTCTAGGTAACTCTTTCTACATCTACTGTATATGTAAGTCAAATACTGTGCAATGTATACATAGGGTGTAACTGTCTTCATCTGCCTGCTGTCTCTGTAGTGTTGCATTCATATTAAAAAAACATGTGAAACAAATGAAAAAAAGAAACAATACAATATGTCACATGTATCGCATGGGTGTGACAGGAACATGAGTGGGCCTTGCTAGACTGTGTCTTCTATACTTGTGTGTGTCTGTGGCCCTTTTTTACCGTGTACCCAGGCGCCGTGTACGTAGCCCCATGAACACAGATCTAATGAGTTTCCCAAAAGATGCAGCGTTGACAGGCTCTAGTTTCTGCTCCTGGCAGTGCAGCAGATAGTGGCAGTAGAGGGTAGAACGTGGCAGACTCACTCCTTCAGCTGTCTCATAGTTGTCCAGCAACCACTGTACCTGACACACAGGCAATAAAAAAGAAAAGAGCTGGTGCAGTTAGCAAAGCCAATAGCTAGGACAATGGTTCCATTATTACAGCATGCCTATTAGGATTCACATTACGTTTTCTTCAGCTTCATGCACACATCGTTTTCTGATCGTAAAATTATACAGTCACACAAAATCCAATTGCAGTCTGTTGATCATTCAGGAATGAAAACACAAGTACATTTGTTTGCGTGCCGTGGCATACAACTTTGGTATGCTATGAATTAATGACCTGGAAAATCAATGGGATGTCTGCCAAACATAGGTTGGTTACCATTATGGGCATCAATATGATGAATTTGGGATGAACAACCTAGCGTTGGAGCATTTCAGGCAAATTAAAAATGCCCCTCGTCACATGCACTGCAATGACATGAAAATGATGAGGTCATGGTTATGTTTTCTTTCCAGAAGAAACCACAGTTAACACTAATTTATGCTACAGCTAATTTGACCAGTTTTACTGTAATAAACATTATTTCATGTTCAGCTTGCTTCTGATGGGCCTAATAAAAATTTTATTAAATTTAATTTAAATTGTGCCCTCAACTTAGCAAATCTCAACTATGACATCATCAGTGTGCGCCACCAAAGGGTTGAGGGAATGAGAACAAAATGAGAAGAAATTCTTGCGCTTGGCACCTCTGCATACCTTCTTGTCTGCCGACGGCACGCTACTCTCCTCGCCCTCCGTAATACTCACAGTGGCTGGAGAGGCGCGAGCGGTGTGTGAGTAGTTCTGATTGTTGCCAGCTGCCCCTCCACTGCTGCTGCCAAGCATGTAACCCCCCTGGATGACATAGCTGCCTGCTGTGCCACCGTTGGTGCCTGCCCCATCACCTGTCCCATTGGTGGTTCCACCTGTGGTCACAACGGTGGCACCTGCTGCACTACTTGGTTGGGCCACAAACATAGACACAGCCCCTGTTGTGCCAGACGTCACTGAGACAGTTAGAGGTGTGCCAGGAGTGGAGGCCTGGGAACCTGAGCTCGGCTGACCTTCGTAATACTGGGTGGCTGTGGTCTGGGTGTAGAGGGGTGTGTCAGTGTAAGGGAAGGTGCTGGATCGTCTAGATAAGAGACACATAAACTTGTGTTACAAAGAAATTAAACTGCTAGAAAAATTAAACCATAACAGATAAAAAGGCATAGATGTCTGAATTTGATGGATGGGCTTATGCTAACATGGTACTGGTGGTGTAGTTGGCATCTCCTCCTTCCACATACTGCACTTGATTGGTGTACACATGTTGGACTGGCACTGGTGTAAGCTGCTGCTGGACCTAAAGAGCACACACAATTACATAAACACAGATTCAATAAAGCCCTTTCTACCTAATATTGACAACAACAAATATGTTTCATATACTTTACAATGTAACTTATAGGCTTTGTTTTATAGACAGTCTGTTTCCAAAACTGTACAGCAGCAGTTTCCATTGCATCTCTGACCTACTTGGAAAGTGCTAGTTGGAGCCTGCAGTTGTGGCTGATCTGGGCCTACGCTGCTGACTGGAGGGTACACACTGTGCACATTGGATTGGTAATACTGAATGTGATCCAAGAGAAGGTAGATGGGCATGTTGTCATAGTGTGCTGACAACCAGGCAAGGTATTCTTGGTGTCCTATCCCATGACACGGCTGGTATTCTTCTATATGCTTGTCCCTGACTAATGCTGTCAACTGGGTGCTGTGAAGGAGCTAGAAGCCATTGGGAGGCAAGTTCGACCATAGACGTTATTAGCTTAAATGTGACTATAGTCACGTGTGAATCCCATATGTATTGGAAGCTGTGTGTTTAATTTACCTCCTGGCTGATGTGAACAGGCTGTAGATTGGTGACACTGAGCTGGGTTCCTGGCTCGGTCTTGGCTATCTGCGAGGTAGCCTGCACTACAGACCTCTGTTGAGACAGTAACACTATATAATCAGAGACAGTCAGGAAAGTGTTTAATTTTATGTTGCAGTTGTGTGTGCGTATTGTACCTGCTGAGCCGCTTGTACCTGCTGAACAACCTGAGTGGGAACTCCTGTCTGTATCACAGCTGGAGGGGGGCTAGAATCTGATACACTGTCGCTTGAGTGAAGCGAGCCCTCTGAAAAACAAAGAGGTAATGCAAATATCTTCAAAAGATGACAACAATATGCAGCTTTTTATGAAATGGGTCATATGCTCTTTATCTAAAATTGCATTAGTTGTACTTAATGTCATTCGGGCAAAATAAAAACATAAATGTCTGGGTGTTATAGTTGCTATACAAAAACTTTCAACTATGCATAATAGTTAAACACATAATCAACAATAGAATGTTAATTAATTAAGGAAAAAAGTGCTGCTGTTGTGCATGTATAAAACTCTAATTTGGCCTATTCTATGTTAGTGCCGAGAGCAAGTAATAGTGTTTACTGGACGCATTTACCTGTGACTGTGACAACAATATACTGAGGAGTGCTTTGAGCGTTTCCAGACTGTGTTGGGGAACCCTGGATCTCTGCAGTCACATACTGAGTTTGAGGCGGCTGGACCTGTGCTGTGGCCTGGTCCTGAGTACCAGCTGCAGGCTTCTGACTGGTAATGGAAGCGGCCTGCTCAGTCGGAGGTGTCTGTCCGGTAGGCGTGACGACATTGGGAGTTGTCACAGTAGTTTGAATCTCAGCCAAAAACTGAGACGTTGCTGCAGGGGTGGAGCTGGCGTCAGGTTGCCCCGGTGTGACAGTAACCCCAGCAGCCTGGGGTTGGGCTGCTGGCTGAATCTCACCTACGTAGCCTGAGGTGGCCATTAGAAGAGCTGGAGATCACCCTGGGAAAAGAAACACGTGGCAGGTTACATATTTGTACTTATTAGAGGTACAACATCACAACATGTGTCCTGACTCAACGTGCAGCTCACTGAGAAGTACTGGTGAAAAATAGTGAGGTTGTTATATTTATTTTAAATAACATTAATCTGTGGTTATAAAGACAATGTTGAAGACATTGTGGATATTTATACAGCTCAGACTGTTAACGAGATCAATGTAAATGAATATTGGATTATCAGTATTCCATGGCTGATGTTAGTATCACAAAAGCATGGGGGAGGAGTATTGAGAGGAAAGGATCCGGCAGTGTCTTCTTACCTGTAATGTGATCACAAAGCCTATGGTCTTTCACATACAGGTTTGCAGGTGTGACTAACGTGCGAGTTGAAAAATCCCTTACATACATTTTGCAATTTATTTCCCTTGCAGTCAAACCTCAAACCCGGGCGGTGGGTTTTAACCTCGGCTACTTTAACAGTGAACTTGCAAAAAGAACACAGTATACACGCATACACGTAAAGCTGCTCATCAACTGCAAATCAACTGATACGTTTGCGAAATCACCTGTAAAGACGCGATCCCCCGCCTCGCCACGCCCATTGAACGTTACACGTCCACGGCTTTCTATCTGTACAGACTGTTTCAACCCTTCCCCATCAGTAACTTCAAAACTGTGTGGGTAGTAACACTCTGAACTTGACTACCCTTTCATTTCTTGGCCTTGCTTTGGGCAGTTAGCATTATGTGCACAGAGACTTAATTTTGTGAACTCAAAGGCAGGAGAGCGTAGCGTGTTAAATCGCCCTAGACTGCAGCTAAAATGCGTTTAAAGTGAGATCGACCCTTTTTGGGGACTCGTTCCGTTAGCCGCAGGGAGCCTGTCGTGACAGCACCGATGCTAGCTGTGTAGCAAGGCAACACGGGCAGCAAGCTAACTGGTCTCTACAGCAACCGCCATTTTGTACGTTTTGCATTTGACATCGCCATAACAACGGCCTGCTTGGGTATGCATCTGTTGGCTGCGTCGTCATGGCAGGCAAAATCCAGTGTTACCCGAACGAGCGGCGGCCACAAACCACCCCATTCAACAAAGCGACTCGACTCGATTACCACTACGACGGTTAGCTTGCAGGCTAAGCTCAACTAGCACTGGTAGACAGTTGCCTGGTATGGCTACTGACACAACAAGGGAAATAAGCAATAGCACAATTCAGTTGAAGCATTAGTGGATATAAAATATATCCTATGTGTTAATAACTTCACCTCTGGTTCCACGTATGTATTTCCTACCGGTAAAATGTCTCCTTTTAATTTTATGGCGGATTCAGTTGTTGTTGTTGTTGATTCTTGTTGCTGGGTTCTTGTCGCCAGGGCTACCGTGGCTATGGCGCTTCGTCCTCACCAGGGCAACTGTTGCTACCCACCCGGTCCCTTCCCTCCCCCTTCGCTGCCGTGATTGGCTGAGCGCCGCCAAATTATCTTAAAGCCACACGGGCAGCGGCGTTTTTTACTACAAAGCCTTTCACGCCCATTTGTGCATCCTCCTCTAACGTAGGTTTCAACGAAGGTGGAGGCTTTGCCGCGAAAGGCATACGTTTATCTGCAGTGAATTCCAATGAATCGAACGTAGTAGTACTAGTAGTAAAATGGTTCTATTCAATACATTTACTACACATTTGTTATTTGGACGCACAAAACAAAGCTCATTGATTTAATGACAATGCTGCGTGATGCCTGTGTAACTGATATACCCATAGACTGTACATAAATATAATTTTTCTTCATAGTACCACGGTTATAACAATATCTTTCGCATTTTTACACTTTCCAGAAAGGTATCGCACTTTTTAAACATTTCTGAAGACAGGGCGGAAAAAGTATAAATAACCCAGTTACCAGCTACTGTTAGACCTGGACCCATATCATGTATAGAATAATAATAATGACATAGAAACAAACAAAAAGTATTTGGCAAGTGTTTGACTGTTAGTAAACTAATACATTGTAAAAGCATGGTTCATGGCCTTTTATTGTTCGTGTGACCTCCAAAGGTCTCGGTGTTAATGAGTGTCACGGTGGATGCTATCCTGAAAGGCCATTTAGTTTGCTTGTTATCGTCACATTATTAAAAATGCATCATGCGCATTGTAATTTCCTAAACGGGCGACCTTTGGCTGTGAGGATACACTGATAAAAATGTGTTTTATTTTAGTCTGACTCATAATAAGTCTATGTTATCAGACTTCGAAATGTCATTGTACCTGTCTAACACCCTGCATAATTAGGCCGGCCAGCTTTGTTTCTATGTTTCATATATCTAGGGATTGATTGATTTATCCATGTACCTTACACAACAATGAAGACTCACTGTGGGATCATAACAATGATTTTGCACTTGATTCATTGATGGCGCTTCTTACACATAATTTCTATATAGATTGAGAGAGAGCTGTAATATGTTAGATTTATTCTTTTTCATAGTGTCATAATATCTATGTATTAATGTAATTAGAGTCCGATGAATTCATACTGTGAGACTTTAAAGGTGACAAACGGCTTTAAAATGCTGAAACTCAATTAAATCATCATGGCCTCTGACATATTCGTTATTAGCGCCACCTTCGGTCCGCTTTTTGTCTCCCTAAAGGTCCCTGACTGTATCTCTCTTTAAAATCTGCCATTCTCTCACAGAAGGTCTGCATGCGTAGCGTGCATGCCTCACTTTTAGGGCTACAAACCCCTTTATAAACCACACCTGGGTCACAGCGAATGTCATAGCTCCAGCAAACACGGAGACAGAACGTGCCGCTGAAAGAAGAATCTCCTGTCATTAAGCGCTTCTTGCCTTGCTATCTGTACCTGGGGTGCTATGTGGAAGGCTGTGGTCCTGGCTGTGTGTCTTCTGGCGGCTGGGGTTCAGCCCATGGAGGATCCATCATATGGGGTGAAGCTCTGTGGTCGTGAGTTCATCCGGGCAGTCATCTTCACTTGTGGAGGCTCACGATGGAGACGATCACTCAGGAGTGCAGGTGGGACTGAAAGACTACTTTTGGCTTGTTAGACTTCATGACATTCCTTATCCACATCTTATCTACATGGTGTGAATGGTTAGTGCTTTCAGAATTAACATGAAATTCATTTGGCATTTTTGCTGGTGTGTATTCTTTCCATCATGCTGTGATCATTATTTTTTCTTTAAATAACAGCTCACGTTACCCTTTTGGGATAACAGTAAAAGCTTGGACTTTTAACTATTATTTGATCATTTTGCTGCAGCGGATGTTTTAGAGGACCCATTCAGCTCCCGACAGGAGGAGTTCTCTGACGGGTTGAGTCCAAGCTCAGTGGTAGAGAGTCTTCTCCAAAGGAACAGGGATCAAAGCTTTGCTTCTACAGAAATCCAGGACGGAGTGTTTTCCAGACCGGCTCGTTCTTTCATCACTGAGGAGATCCTGGAAGCACTCCGCAAGGCGGACCGCAAAGGCCGGGACGTGGTTGTGGGTCTGTCCAATGCCTGCTGCAAGTGGGGCTGCAGCAAGAGTGAAATCAGTTCCCTCTGTTGAGGATCTTACCTCTTTGTCTGTATCAACAAATAGACACACAGTTAGGCACGCATACACGCTTCGGTTGATTCCACTTATCATGCATATTAACCAATTTAATAATTTTTCAGTGTCCTTGAGTTAATGTTTTTTAAATGTTTTGTTATTTATATCTATGATGTGTATGGTAAGGGCTGCCATGTGTTTAAAAATATATATTTCTTTTAACAATGTGAATTCTAAAATTTGTAATAAACAGCCTTTTTCTGTGTTAACCAAATGGTTTTGTCCTTTCAAACCATACAGTAAATTCATTCAAGTGTTTTGTCTTATGTGTATGAGAACTCAAGGGAATAAATTACTTAATTTAAATAATTTGGTCAAAAAAAGTTTACATTGTCTCTTCATGTTTGACCTTGTTTTAGACTTTTAGAATTAAAAATCATCTCATTAAATTATACCACACATCAGCTAGACTTCCAAAATACTCATAGCCAGGTCACTGTAACTTTTCTTTAAATTATTTTAATTTTTTAAAAGTCATATAAAAAAGACAAAGACTAATTTTTTTGTGAACTTTCTTCTCAGCTTTCTTTGCTTGTGTCAGTTCGTCATGTTGGGCTTGCTGTGAACGTTTTGAGAGAAAACTGTGATAATGAACCACAGTTCTGCGTGAGTTAAATGCTCCACGTTGAGTTTCGTTTCACACCTCTCTCCTGTACATATGCACACGTTTGCTTGTCCCCACTTGCACAATGTGCAGCGCTGCAGGGAACTGGCGCATTCAGAGTGACAAAAAACGAAAAGCCAGCAAAGTCAGGTGGCCTTGACTTCAATAAAGACGGAAACCAGTTATTTACCAGAACTTTGTAAATGGTAAATTTTTAAATTTTAAATTTTTATTTAATTTTTATTAATTATCTCTGTAAATGAATCAAATCAAATAAGCGCACATAGAAAGAAGTAAATCAGACGGTACGGTCCTAATTAAGGTTTTAATTCAGATTTGATGGTTAGGCTGGTTAAAAGTTAGTAGCAGCGTTATGGCAACAAGTGACCTCACGAGTATAGAAAAACTAACGTCTTTGCGCGTGCGAGTGGGCGTGTCAATGGCGCCCCTGGAAGTGGGCGGAGCCATCGGACCAACTACTGCCTGCGAAAGGACTGAAACTTTTACAATTCAACAACACCGGTGTGTTTTTAAATTCCGTTTTACGCCGCTACACGATGTGCGACTGGCTTTGGCTGTCTCATTATGAGGTAAAGACTGATCGCTTATCTCATATTGGTGCTAATTAATAGAAGAACAAACTTTCGTATTAAACTAGCTGTAATGTTCTTACTGACATTTTGGCTACGTACAGTACGACATCACCGTTAGCTTCCACGGCTACAAATTAGTGAATCCAACAGAGATGATTATGTAGCAAAAGATGGCTAAGTCACACATCAGAGGGGAGTGAATCCCCATGTTCTTACTGTGCTGTATTTGTGAAACTAGTTTTAAAACTAGTTCGCTCTAACGTCACTGTTAACTGTTGAATAGCTAACTATTAACTCCAACAAAGCCAGTGCTAGACCAACATACCTCAAACAGACTAAAGCCTGGCTGCAGTGAATGGACATGTGTTTCTTTGTGTTGCCCACAGACACTAGAGCCCCGGGTCCAAATGTAATGGCCACACTAAGGTCAAGGTGGCTTCTGTCCATCTTGCTGTTCAGTCTACCACATTGCTTTGCGAACTCCGGTAGGTCCATTCCAGAGTCTGCTTACTAATTACAAGTACAGTTCTTCTTCCCAGGTGCCTGTCCTGTGCATTTTTTTGTTCATACTGTCCTATTTTTAAACTAAATATATTTGATAAGTATCCTACAGGTATTAGGTATTTTATATGTTGATTCCTAAATTTAAAAGTTTGCTAAAGCGGGCTTTGTTGTGTTCCTACTTATTGCGTAGTGTTGTTTTTTATTTTGAGCCTTAAGATGATTTTTGTAACCACTAAATAAATTGAATTAAATTTACTGATGCCTCTAACCCTACCACCTACTACCACTACTACTACTACTACTACTACTACGTATTACTACTTTTCATTTTCCTTTAAGTGGTTAAGTGTTGGTCATAATAAAGGATGACCTAATTGTTTAATATGCTTTGCATTTTTCTATTTATATGATTATATAATGGCATCATTTACATATGCGTGCAGGGTAAGCTGTCATTTGTAAACTGGGGGTGAATGGTTTTGTATTTTGTCTTTACTGAAGAGGAAGTAGTGACAAAGAATGTGTACATGTGATTTGGACCACAAAGATTAAAGTGCTCATTTCCTGTTACTGGCAGCGTGTTTCCCTGAAAGGTGTTGAGTATGAGTTAAACTGATCACAGCTAGATGTGTATGGGCTTACAAGAAATGGGTAAAGGTGACAGTCTTGTGATGATTAGAAAATAATGGTTTGTAGTTTTTTGGGGATAGATAGATACATATATGTAATAAGTTATTTGTGAATTTACCTTGTGGTCAATCTCAGATATATATCTGTTGCTTTCTAGTTTTTTTTTCATAATATTTCTGATATAGTTATGGCTTCTTTCTCTGATCAATTTATCTTACTAATTTGAAATGAAAATGAATATATTGATTGTAAATCAATTCAGTATGTTTTTTTATTTATTAAAGATCAATTCACAGTAATCTTTACATTTCTATCTGCAAATTGTAGTGTAAGTTTTTTTTTTTTTTTTTATTTCTTCAGTCTATAGTACTTTGTTTGTATGACTCATTATCCTGGAAGTGTCACAGTAGCTCAGTGCCCCTCAGTACCAGTACATTGTGTCTCAATGTGGAATCATTTTGGAATACACTTTTCAGTATGTGAAATTTTCTGCTCCTTAATGCTGTATAAGCCAATAGAAGCTCTTACTGTCTTACCGATAACATTTAGGAATCTGGTACTAGTAGTAGTTGAGAGCTAACAAATTATTATATTTTTTAGTTTCCCCTACTCCTCCTTCTGATCCTGACTGCTTTTTCCCATGTGATGAAAACACCTGTGAAGTGAATATTCAATGTACTTGGGATCCCAGGTTGGACCCTCAGTTCCCAAGTAACTACAGCCTGCACTGGGAGACTGCAAACAGCGGGTATAAACAGCCTTTACATCTTCATTGTCCTAATCTTCAGAGCTTTACAGTTTTGATGACAATAATGTGAAAACGTAATCTTCAGACGATAGCTCTTTTGGGTTCATTTGACCTCTTTGATCTTTCTCACTTTGTCCTTCACTTCCAGGGAGGGTTATGTGATCAGCGAAACCAGGTGGAATGGTTCTATCCGTCGTGAAGACTTTCAAAGGAATGAAGAGCTTCATGTTTGGGTTGAAGCTAAGAACCAAAATGGGTCTGCCAGATCTCAGAAGGTTACATTTAACACAGAAGATATCAGTAAGTCAACCCCTAAACTACTTCAATTGGCAATGATGGTATTGTTTATATTTTAAAGTTTTTAAAGTGCCAAGTAATATTTATTGTTAATGGGTTTGTGTTTCAGACAAACCACCTCCTCCCGAGATCCACCACCAGGAGCCATTAGAAATTGAGTGGAATTCTACATGTCAGACTCACCTTCCTATCAAATCTTGTGAGGTTCGGTATCGGACTGAGGCGAATCCAGTATGGCTTCCGGTATCTCTTTTTTTTATTTTTTGTCTTAATTTTATTGTCATTTCCCCCCATTGTGTTGCAATGTATCTTGGCAGCAATTACAGTCACACAAAAAAGGATGAGTAAATAAATAAATCTCCTGAAAAAAACTTTTTTTTTGTTTTAGAGAAACAACTTTAAACTGGTAATTGCTTAAGCCTTTTTCTGACCAAATCCTTGCTCAAGCTCTTTTCCTCTTCTTCAAAGCCTGAGGATGGGTTCATAAGGAGCTACGCTTTGGAGGGAAATCAGTCCTGCATAGTCTACGAGATTCAAGTTCGCTGTGCATGTGAAAAAGGGAAGACAAGTAACTGGAGTAAAATCCTCAGAGTACCGTTCCTAGAGAAAGGTAAGTTTCATCTATGACATGGTCTTAAATCAGTGTTTTGTTAAAAAGGGGAATTATTTGGTGATTGTGTATTATTAAGCCACTCAGTACAGTAAATACAGTAAAAAGTAAAAGGAGCTAAACAACCAGCTTACTCTTTATATTTAGCTAGAGTAACTGTAACAGCACTATCATTTGGACAAAACATTTTGTCTAACAGTTGAACAGAAACCCAAAGCAAGAAATTAAATGGGTTTCAGTTCCCTAAATTGAAACTATTCAATTGTGTTGAAACGTGACCATACCTTTCCTTTTACTTTTACTTTTGAATCAAATGGCACAGTCCATTTTAGTAACAGTACCCTCAAAAATAACCATGATAGCGATTGGTTTTGCTAAATATAGAGTTGCATACAGTAAGTCTCTGTTGTTCATTTGCTCCTTTTATTCAGTCCCCTCTGGGCAGCTAGACATATGGACAGACTGTGGGTCTTTCCCTACAGGCTTTGACTGTGTTCTGATGTTGAAAGTAAGCAAAGAATTATCCACAATAAATACTCATTTTGAATCATTTAAAGTTGTCCGTCTTGCAGACTTTCACTTCACTGTCCTCTTTGATTTTATCCCATGCAGAAACTTCCTGTATCTCAGACCTGTGGCACCGTTCTGAAATACGAAATCAAATTGTCTTACAAAAATGCCACCGTGTTGCCATTGAATGTGTCAGCAGAAGGACCAAGCAGTCAACTGGTGTGTGATGGGATGCTGTGCTACCTCAACACCTCTCTTAAAGATGTGTCATCAGTCAGCGCATCAGTGTTCAACAGCCATGGTGGCACTGTTCCTGCTTATATAGCAATGCCAGTACAAGGTATCAACTGCCCTGACTCTCAAAAAAATAATTAGCATTTTAATAAATACCTTTTGCAGATATTGAGCTGTGGGGAATATTGCAGTGTTCAAAGTTCCTTGACCCTGCTCTGTAACTATACATTGTGACTGCTAGAAATCATTTGTTTTTCTTTCAAAGATAAAGAGAGAGATGAACAAACTTTTGATGCCAAGATGGATGAAGAAAACCTCACTGTGTCCTGGGATCTGACCCCTCACCTTTCTTATAACTTAAGTGAAATTGTAGTACAATACAAACAAGCAGGGCGTCCCCCAGGCCAAGGATTTGACTGGATCAAAGTGAACAAGTCAAAAACTGGATATTTCAAAGGTTTGTTTTTATAGGTTACTTTCATACATGTAGCACAACCGAGGAGGTTATTTTTGTACCTTAATGATTGAATTTAAAAAAAAATAGAGTGTGTGTTTCTTTGCTTTTGGATTTGAAAAATCCATTATTTTGTTTGGGTAATTTGTTTTACCCTCTACTCTGTTGTGTGTCTCCATCTACAGGTCACTTTAACAAACTGACACCATACATCGTGTCACTGTTTACAGTATCACAGAGCAGAGAAATCTATCGTCTCTCATCCGTTATTGCTTATGCTTCGCAAGGAAGTAAGTATTTATTGATTTCTTTATTCTTAGAAGTTTCTCCCTTAACTGTGTCCTCTTATCTCTTCTCATAATGAAATAAATAATAACTTGGAAACCCTCTTTTCTTATTTCCTTTAAGCTCCTCCCCAAGTTCCATCATTTAGAGTGTTTTCTATTGCTGCCACTCATGTGACCTTGTTTTGGGAGTCCATCCCACTGTCTCAGCAGAATGGGGTGATCCAGTACTACCAAATAGGAGTTGATGAACACAATGGTACAATTCTCTATTTTATTGCAGCAACAGACACAGATGTGTCCAATACTTGTCAAAACTGATTACATTCCCAAAAATCACTGTTGTACTTTGCCTGCTGCTCACCAGCATCGCTGAGCCAGTGTACATCGTCACATAGCAGCTCAAAAGAACAGGGAAAAAGATAAATTGCAAATTAACACACTACAGTGACATTATATGTATTTGTTTGATTTGTGTCTGTTAACTGTTCCTTGAATGCAAACTGACACCAGACATTTTACTGTTCTAGTGCACAACGTGAAATCAGCCACTTGGTATCAAAATTATACCTTTGATGTAAATCATCTGAATCCAGACCAGGATTATAAAGTGTGGATTAGAGCTGTGACTGCAGCTGGACCTGGAGAAAATAATACAACCAACTTTAAGACAAAGCAGGAAGAAACGTCCGGTACTACTTGCAATCTTATTTGGTTTAATCATTTTTTTCATATTCCTCACATTGACCCTAGGTTGTTTTTATCTCTCCTTCTCCTTCAGGGTATATAATTATCTTATGTTTTGTACTGGCAATAAGTGTGATTTTTGTATTTGCTGTATTCAGGTAAGATAATAATTAGCTTACACATGCTATTAATCACTTTTCTATATCTTTGTTCTCATATTCTTGGCTCACAGTAGGCAATGATACTATTTGTTACTATTTGTTTCTTTTTGTATGTAAACACCATGCGACAATTTAGTGTTTCATAATTTTTTATAACTTTTAATAATATTGAAAGTAATTTACTTGACACATTACGTGTTATGTCAAAATGTTAATGTTAATATTAAACCTAACAATTTTAACTTGTCTTTTGGAATTCAGGCTTTGATTATAAAAAATTACTTTTTTATTCTCATATTTAGTTTGTATCGAGGAGAAAGAAAAGCATGTTCGTCGTTGCTGCATGTTTTGTGTAAAAAAGTGCCAGATCCCCGCAATAGCCGCATATGCAGAAACATGAAGCCCCAGGTGAGGATTGGTTTCCAAGTTTTATATTGTTTATAAGTTTACTTCACCACAGTAACTAATAATCATTTCTAAAATCACGATTTCAAATATAGTCTATAGTCAAGTTTCTACTTGTGTATTAATAAAAAATGTTGTCCCTCTAGAATAATGACTCTTCGGCATGGATTTGTAAACCCGCGTATGAGCCGAATCCCGAGATTGTGGAATTGGAAATTGTTGAAGATCAACCTGGGGCTTCTAAGTCTGCACAAAAGAAAACATCTATCCTGAATGGACATGTGTCAACACTGGAAGATAGATGTTCACAGAACAGTCAGGAAACTCAGAAAGAGGATGTTATCACAGAAGACTGTGACAGAACTGCCCATAGATATGAAAGAGAGGAGTACAGTAAAATGGTTGACTCTGATGAGGAGAAGGAGAAAGTAGGAGAGGAAGACAGTGATGATTGTTCAGATTCATCAGATGAAGACTTTACTTCAGGTTATGAAAAGCACTTCATGCCCACTGTTAGGGAAATACTGGAAGTGTCATGATGTCCCTATGTTTGATGATCAATATTCTAATGAGATATGGATATGTTTTTTCTGTGCAAAATATGTTTAGTATGAAACACTTTCTTTGTAGTGTATTTTTTCTACAAGGTCTTGATTTTTATGAGATTTATGAAGCTAATGACGTGTACTATTTGGTTGTTTTTTGTCTTACGTTTTCTATTTCAAGTCCATCTCATTTTTTATGACTTATGGTGAGCAACGTGCAAAATTGACAAAAATGCATGGATACACTGACAGTTGGATGTGATCTAATTCACACACAATGTATAAGCATCTTAAGTACAATAAAACATTGAGTTTGCAACAGTACTTTGGCATTTTAAGTAGTATTAAACACATTTTTAAAGATGTTTGTGAAACTCATGTTAAATGTTGTATTTTAAGTGTCATGTTTGATTAAATAAACTATTTTAACAAGCATCTGGCAAAGTATCACAAAGCTTGTATCAGCACTGTTGCATTACAAAAAAATTATCATGTAGCCACATTATCACAGTTAGTGCTAATAACAGCACACATGAAGTCACATCTATCTATAATCCACATACTACCTGATAATAACAGGGATGATACTGTGGATACCGCTATTAAAAATATGCATAATAACTGTAACGTTTTATGTAATCCTTATTGACTTCATGTCTTTTTATGTTTTATGTGTGCGTTTGGCTTAGTTGGAACTTTATGCAAATTATTATTTTAACACAAACTAACGCCTTGTAATCTCGCGTTAGTTAAATGAGTGCCGAACGGAAGCCGCCATAGGTCAATTGCAATCGGCGTGCTCATTTGAACAAGAAGAACCGCTGCGAACCACGGGAGCAGAGCGGCCTAGTACTGTTAATTCAACTTTCAAGTCAATATTGTATGTATAGTTGTTTTTCCGTTTGTGCTTTAGCCGAACGCTTTAGGCATTATTTTATGTAACGTCGATCAGGCCGCCTCGCTGGGTAAGGTATTCCCAAAAAGCTAATATCAGGGTTTGGCGTTATGTAGCATTAGCCTGGCTACTAGCATTAGCATTGTCAGCGAAACGGTATGACCAGGCATCTTAGCGGCTAACGGCAGGGTTCAAAACGTGTTCGTCGAGTTTCTACCTATTCTTGGTTGGCAACGTTGTGTTACCCGTGATGCTTTACGTACTGACACAAAGGCTCGCTAACTGTATACGGATGGCTCTGTCTAGAGGTCATTGTTTTTAATTTAAGGCTTTTATTTGCGTTTTTTTCCCACCGGGCGAACGCAGCCCGCAACTCTGCTGACCAGGCCTGCTCGCGAAACAACTTCAGTCGCTCCTGGTAATTAGCACAGCTGCATGCGGGTCTTCCAATAAGCTTATCAAATTGATCCATATGATTTGTTACTAAGAGACCAAACTAATCGCTGGACTTAAATGCGTGTAACACAAGGTAGCGCCGACGACTAGCTTGAAGCCGCACACGTTTGTGCCAAATAGCTATCTCCATAACTTTGTTCACTCTCTGACCCACGACGCGCGAGGGCGGCCTCGCCGGTTAGCTATCCGTCCCCTGCACGTGCGTTGTGCTATATATTTGGAAATCTGAGGGACATAATTTTAAGTGTAAAGCATTTCCGTTACCCATATCGGGCCCGTGACGTGGGGGTGGGGATAGGATTAACTTGGAGCGCTTAAGCCGGGTCACAGAGATTTTAGCTGGTCGCGCTGTCTCCTGTCCTCGTTTTGGTGCCGCAAGCCGATTTCTGACTACGCTTTAATGTGCTGCCGTGTAGGCTTTAGTTTTTGCTCAGCCGCAGCTTGCGGGGATCTGCTTGCTTGGTCGTGAAATTGACCCTACCCAGTAGTGGGTCCTTCCACCTTGAACCTAGACCATGTGCGTGTTCCGCTACCCCCATGCACGCTGGCTGCCTGTAGGTCTTTGTTTTCTTCAACCATTTGCTTCCTCTGTGGACTGCGTACAGTTAGCAGTCTGTAGTTTTTACTGGGCTCTTTTTATTGGTGTATATTGATTAATTTTTTGTAACTAAACGATTGATTACTCAGTTTGGTTATGTAAAAGTTCTCCAATTGTGTTTTGCATTTGAAATCTCGACTTTGCATTCAGTTGACCTGGATCTATTGTAATTTTAAATTTGCATGTGGTCTCTAGAGGTGATGCATTAAAAACACCTGACTGTGACTGATGGCTTTTGTATTCATACTGTCTGATCTAGAGACCATTTGTCCATAAGTAATAAGTAACTAATTATATGCTGTACAACTAAAGTGATACTGATTTTGTGTGTTTTTCAGGATGGAGTGGCAGCCAGATGAGCAGGGACTTCAGCAGGTCCTCCAACTGCTCAAGGATTCACAATCACCCAACACAGTCACACAAAGAGCTGTCCAACAAGTATCCTACTGCAATGTGCTTTTTATGACTGTACTAAGATTAATGTGTTTTTTTTTTTTTACACTACTACAGTTGTTGCTAGTGAAGAGAGACCTGTTGAGGATTTTTCTGGGGTAGTCCAGAGTGTAGTGGGTGGACAGGTGTTTGTGCCAGCATACCAAGCTCTGAAATTTGACACTTGAGTCAGCTGCAAACTGTAAAATTGTAAGATATTACTTATCACCGACTTAAAGGTTAGGCGTTTTTTTTTTTAACGTTAAATGAACCTTAACTGCATTGCTAGAAACTCGAACAACTAAACCAGTTTCCTGATTTCAACAATTATCTCATCTTCGTCCTCACACGGCTCAGAACTGAAGGTCTGTCTCGTGTGTCTCAGCTATCGTACATGTAGGACATGTTTGTCTGCTTTTTGAACATTGTCCATTTTAACAAATAAATCTTTTTTTTAGATGAGCCAACTCGATCTCTAAGCGGTCTGATTTTGAAGAATAATGTCAAAGCCCACTACCAAAACTTTCCCCAAGGAGTTGCTGACTTCGTCAAGCAGGAATGTCTCAACAACATCGGCGACCCCTCGCCACTCATCCGTGCAACAATTGGTGAGTTTATTTTCTTGATGATATGAATGATCTTCATGCTTCCTTTCCTTGTTAAAATCCCTTTCCCAAATAGAGATCAAATGCAAGTAAATGAATCTCTACTACTTTTGCTGCTGTTTGTCCTTGTAAGGGAGTCTGTTCTCAAACTAGCATGGAGCCCGACAACATACACTTTCAGTGGCATTGTACATTAAGATTTCACATGCAGAAGTTCATTTGATTGATTTAAAATTTATTCCAGTAGAAATAGAGGGCTCTTTGAAAACTGAGTAGCTCTTCTCACATTTATTAGCTGAGAAAATGATTGTATTTAGATTATTGTAAAGTAAAACATATAAACCACTCAATAGGATGAAATGAAAATCTTCATTGTTACACTCTGGAAGTGATGCATAAAAACATCTGACTACCCATGAAGGTGTATGTATTCATACTGTCTGATCCAGAGCTACGCTCTTGATAACTCAGCATGCTCTTATTAATTAGGAATTGCTCATCCTATTGAACCTTTTTTTTGTGGTATTCTTTTAGGCATCCTTATTACTACTATTGCCTCTAAGGGAGAGCTTCAGACATGGCCTGAGTTGCTGCCCCAACTATGCAACTTGCTCAACTCTGAGGACTACAACACGTGCGAGGTTTGCACTATCCCTGTCTGCCCTTTTACTGTTTAGCATTTTTCAAAAAGGTGTAAAAAGCAGAGCTCCACACACCCTAACCTGTGATTAATAGATTAATACACAGGTGTGGCCTTGGGTATATTGCACATTGCTGAGACAACTAAGCATTAATGTCAGATATTTGTGGTTATACATTACTTTATTCCATCCAAGAAAATTATGAAACATATGTCGAAACAAAGATGCAAAAGTTTTATTTAGTTTTATTCTTTGGAATCCAGAGACCCTTTTTTTATAAAATAGCTGTTATTTCCAAAATGTCTTGAATTAGTTCTCAAGTATTGAGCTGAGTGTCATGTCTGTTTCTCGCATTCAGTACCTGTGCACCAGTTTTATTTTCTGATGCAGTCTCATTCTCTCCCCTGTGTCCCTGTATGTTTGCGTTTGATTTGACAGCCTCTCTGTGTATGTCCGTGTCTCAGGGCTCGTTTGGAGCACTGCAGAAGATCTGCGAAGACTCGTCTGAGCTGCTGGACAGTGACGCTCTGAACAGACCCCTCAACATAATGATACCTAAATTCCTTCAGTTCTTCAAGCACTGCAGCCCCAAGATTAGGTATGAGAGAAGGATTCCTTTTTCATTGTCTTGTCATTAACATCTGGGTGGGATGCATACTTATATCTGACTGACCGTGAAGGTTTTTACTCATACTGTCTGATCCAGATAAAATACAGCATGTACCTCACTGACACAGCTGTGGTGGACTTGTCTCATAATGTTCCTCTGTCCCCCTGTCATTCACAGATCCCATGCTATAGCTTGTGTGAATCAGTTCATCATCGGCAGAGCCCAGGCTCTGATGGATAACATCGACACGTTCATTGAGGTAAACTGTGTACAAATACTGGGATAAAGCTCATAATATAAAAACAATAACCGCCGTACATTATTGCTTGTCAGTCTATTTAAAGTACTTTGTGTCCTTCATCACTAGAGCCTGTTTGCACTGGCAGCGGATGAGGACTCTGAGGTCCGAAAAAATGTATGCCGAGCCCTGGTCATGCTACTGGAGGTCCGCATTGACCGCCTCATCCCCCACATGCACAGCATCATCCAGGTAAGTGCTGGAACATATCCCAATCACTATGTATGATCTGTATGTGTATCTGGACATGATGACAAACCCAGCTCATTGATTTATAATGATGCTTCTAGTTCCTATAATTTCTGATCCAGCTCCTCCAGGGTTCTGCACTAAACTGTTGCATAATAGTGGTTTTGTTCTCTGTGACTTTTCAGTCTCTAACAAACGCCCACCTTTCTTCACAGTACATGCTGCAGCGCACCCAGGACCCTGATGAAAATGTGGCTTTGGAGGCCTGTGAGTTCTGGCTGACTCTAGCAGAGCAACCGATCTGTAAAGAGATGCTGTCTGGCCACTTAGTGCAGTGAGTAGCACTTAAACTAATGCTCAAGTAATATGTTTAAATAAATATTCATCATATTGTTATATATTTTTTTCTGTACAGATTGATTCCTATCTTGGTAAATGGGATGAAGTACTCGGAGATAGACATCATTCTGTTAAAGGTAAGCTTTCTCACAGCCCTTCCTCATACAGGAATGTGTTTTTATGCACTATGTGCTCTGTTTCTTTTGTAGGTAATAAATTTAAAATTTCAATCAAATACAGGAACTACACAAACATCCACTGCAGTATCCAAAAAGAGGAATATGTTTAATAAAAGTACAATCTCTCTGCGTTTGTCTGGCCAGGGTGACGTGGAGGAGGACGAGGCAGTACCGGATAGCGATCAAGACATAAAACCTCGTTTCCACAAGTCGAGGACTGTCACCTTGCAGCACGAGGGAGGAGAGGACGAAGAGGATGAGGACATTGAAGATGATGACGACGATGATGACGACACATTGTCTGACTGGAACCTACGTAAGTGTTTAGAGACTGGTAGCTTTTGTTACATAATGTTTTGCAGAGCATATCTAGTGTTGTTTGACTTTTTGAGTGAAACATTGGTGCAGGATGTACAGCGTGTAATTAAGTCTCTCTCTGATGCAGGAAAGTGTTCAGCTGCAGCCTTGGACGTGCTGGCAAATGTGTTCCGTGACGAGCTGTTGCCCCACCTCTTACCGCTCCTCAAAGGCCTGCTTTTCCACCCAGACTGGGTCATTAAGGAGTCTGGCATTTTGGTGTTGGGAGCCATAGCTGAGGGTAAGACAGACATTGGTCTTTTGTACATACAAAGATTTCACCAGTCATAACTTTGAGTTGTTTAATTGTTCAAAAATATATATACAATAATGTATATTTGTGCCCTGCTCTGTGCATCCCTACATACGCCAGGCTGCATGCAAGGTATGATCCCCTACCTACCAGAGCTGATCCCTCACCTCATCCAGTGTCTCTGCGACAAGAAGGCCTTGGTGCGCTCCATAGCCTGCTGGACCCTTAGTCGCTATGCACATTGGGTGGTTTCCCAGCCCCCTGACTCCTACCTCAAGCCACTAATGACGGAGCTTCTGAAACGAATCCTAGATGGCAACAAGAGAGTGCAGGAGGCAGCCTGCAGGTGAGCAGCTTCATACTCCACCTTGCTTCAAATGTGGAAATGATGACAAACCCAGCTCATTGATTTACAATGATACATTTTGTTCCCATATTTATATCTGATCCACTTCCTCTGCTTATTACTCCTTTTGTGGAAAGAACTCTATGTATAGATAAAATATTAACATGACATTCTATCTTTTTTATTTTCTCTCAGTGCTTTTGCCACACTGGAGGAGGAGGCATGCACAGAGCTTGTGCCCTACCTGAGCTTTATTCTGGACACACTGGTCTTTGCCTTTGGGAAGTACCAGCACAAGAATCTTCTTATTCTTTATGATGCCATAGGAACTCTAGCAGACTCTGTGGGGCACCACCTCAATCAGCCGGTGAGTTTGTCCTAAATGTAGACCAGCAGCATCTGCATGTTTTTAATAATATGTAATTGGTGTTTTGTAAAACCTTGAACAGAGTTTTAAAAATTGTGACCCAATTTAATGTTTCTCAGGAGTACATTCAGAAGTTGATGCCTCCTCTTATTGCCAAATGGAATGAGCTGAAGGATGAAGATAAGGATCTTTTCCCCCTACTTGAGGTGAGTTGGATTTATATTTTATAGTTTTTTCTTTTTTGGTCCTTTGTCCTTTTTTTGTGACAGACAAATATTCTCAAACATATTTTCATGTTTTGCAGTGTCTGTCATCAGTAGCCACGGCCCTGCAGAGTGGGTTTCTGCCTTATTGTGAGCCTGTGTATCAGCGCTGCGTCACTCTAGTTCAGAAGACGCTAGCTCAGGCCATGGTGAGGACGCGCGCGCGCGCACACACGTACACAAACGCACACACAATGCACTGTGTACATCGTGTTTATTTTCAGGGGAGATATATTGAAAGTTATCTTCTTTCTGCATAGATGTACAACCAGCATCCAGACCAGTATGAGGCTCCTGACAAGGATTTCATGATTGTAGCCCTGGATCTGCTGAGCGGCTTAGCTGAGGGCTTGGGGGCCCATGTGGAACAGCTCGTGGCACGCTCCAACATCATGACGCTGCTGTTTCAGTGCATGCAGGTATAGTGTGGTTTGCTTTAAATAGTAATCTGAAATTTTAGATCCAAAATGTGATACGGATTCACTAAACACACAAATGTCTATTTGTATTGCAGGACACTATGCCTGAAGTGAGACAGAGCTCCTTTGCATTACTGGGTGATTTAACCAAGGCATGTTTCCTCCATGTGAAGCCCTGCATTGGTGAGTTCACCTGTTGATTTTAGTGAATTCCCTATAACAGTAAGTTGTTTTTAGTGATTGTAACAAGCTGTTCCTGTTCTTCCTCAGCTGAGTTCATGCCCATCCTGGGGCTCAACCTGAACCCAGAGTTTATTTCTGTGTGTAACAATGCTACATGGGCCATCGGAGAAATCTCTATGCAAATGGGTAAGAGAGCGGTGTGCAGTTGCTTGAAACAAGCCTGTTTTCTTTGGGTTGAAACAAACTTCTTTTTTTTTTTTCACGTGCCATTCAGCAAAAATGAAAGGTGGACTTAAGAGACTAGGTTTCATGCAGGTGCTGCAAATCATCAACCCCTTACAAAGAGGATTGTAGACCTCCTATAAAAGCAGTAGTTATGGTTTCTTTATAGCCATAGATGAGTCATCTGTCCAACGGCTAAAGATTGGTTAAATATTGATTGCTCAACAGGACATTGATCCAGAGCATATGACTACTGTGGATCGTGGGAACACTTTATATTGGCCACAGTCTTTTTGTATTGTTAAATAATAGGGAAAAATAACCTATGCAAATCTGATCATTCTGTTGTGTAACAAATCTAACCTGGTCTGTGCCTTTTTGGTTGTAAACAAATATGTTCTGACAGGTCAATAAATGCTGGTTCACCCACTCAATGATGATCATTTAGACATTCGAAAGCTGATTACATGGTGCGGATGACTTATGTGTCTGAGAAGTGTGGTAGAGCCTGCATGATCAGTGGATGCAAACAGTGGTTATCGTGCCACAGTTTAACAACCCATACACATCAGATACGGTGCTTTGTGTTTCCCTCCGTGCTGAAGCTGTGCCTTGGCTGCAACTTTAAAAGTGGGTCATGCTGTGTGCTGTGCCCCTCTGTCTGTAACACTTACAAAATCGCAGAGGATCTGAACCCTCTGTATGTTGTGCATGGCCTGACAAGCACTTGTACATGATCTAGCCAGTCCAGTGACTCTGTGATATTCTTTCAGGAACACATATCAAGCAGCAATCAGGGAATTGTCCAGGTGAGCGTAGGGAAGAGATTGACTAAAACCATCCAATATGCCATGTTCAGACCTGCCTATCTCTGTCTATAAGCCTGTATAGCATTGAGCTTTGCAGGATGATTTTGTGTAGTTGTGAAACTGAGTATTGTGGTGCAACATGAACATCTGTGTGGTAATTTTACAAAGGAGTTCTCACCATTACATATCCGTTGTTCATGCCTCATTTTCCTGTGCATGCGTGTCTGTCTGTGTAGGTGCAGAGATGCAGCCTTATGTAGGCATGGTCCTTCCAAACCTGGTGGAGATCATCAACAGACCCAACACACCCAAAACTCTGCTGGAAAATACAGGTGCACACCCAAATATATTTGCTATACATTCAAACTGTTTCATATGTGGTAACATTTTATGGTTACATCAGGAAGTTGAGTTCCTTCAGTTCAGTTTTTTTTTTTTTTTTTTTTTTTTGCAGCCATTACGATCGGCAGACTGGGTTATGTCTGTCCCCAGGAAGTGGCGCCACAGCTGCAGCATTTCATTAGACCATGGTGAGTCACACGTCTAAATGAATGTATAAAAACTTGACTCTTCTACCAAAACAGTTATAACAAAAGTAATCCCATTTTTCTAGGGAAAAAAATTTAGTCTGTTAAGTTTTTTTTTGTGTTTTTTAGGTGCACATCATTGAGGAATATCCGAGATAACGAGGAGAAGGATTCAGCTTTCCGAGGAATCTGTGTAATGATAGGAGTGAACCCTGCAGGAGTGGTGCAGGTGAGCTTTCAATCAGTGGCCTTTTGTTCCCTTATCTCTAGAACCAAACCCAGTCTACTTCAGTGTGTGGTGAAATAACTCTTCTTCTCTTTCTAGGACTTTATTTTCTTTTGTGACGCAGTGGCATCCTGGGTCAACCCTAAAGATGATCTGAGAGACATGTTTTATAAGGTGAATGCCTCCTGGGAGATGTCAGACGGAAGCAGTGCAGATGTTCTTGAACCTAAAACCAAGTGCATGTAAATTATAGATCGTGCTAAAACCTGGAAAGAAACCAAATGTATTTTCCGCATGCTGCCACTATAAATTACGCTTTACTTTTAAGCTAGTGTTAATTAGTAGGATGCTTCAGGAGAAAGGCCTGCTGCTCCCGACCCTTAGCTTTTGAGGAGTCACCCGAGGGTAATTATCACTGTTCTGTCATCATTTAAGATCCTGCATGGCTTTAAGGACCAGGTCGGTGAAGAGAACTGGCAGCAGTTCTCTGAGCAGTTCCCTCCCCTGTTGAAGGAGCGCCTGTCAGCCTGCTACGGTGTCTAACCCAATCTCCCGCTGGTCCACACAGGACACCGACCTGTTAGGTATGTCCAACAGCCGACTCACCACATAAAGCCTGAATGCAAACGTCTTCTGGAAACGATGAAAACACCCAGCTCATTGATAAACAATGATACATTTTGTTCCCAAATATGTTCTGATCCAGACTGCAGTTTTCACTGTACCCATTGCTGTCGACTCTACATGAACTCCTTTGTGTTTTAATCACTTTTCTTCTTTGCTCTGTTTTTCCCAGGTTAATGTAGGGGAGGGTTACTGGGGAACTCATTGCACTGCCCAGATCACGGGGGAGGAAACAAGAGCTGGAGGGAGGACTTGACCCTCAGCGGATGGGCTCCTTACCCCCTGCGCCCTGTGTGTCTCTGAGGGAGGGTGGGAGGAGGGTGGTGGGTGTGGGAAGGTAAACTGGGGATTTGCATATACCTCTCAGATTAAACGCCTCAAATCCTAAATCCAACACACTCTAAAATGACTTTCGCCAACAGCTCCGTAGGGATCCTGGGTAGGCGAGCGCAAAAGAGGTTGGCTTTAACCGCCCCCTCCTCAATTTGATTATTCTGTTAAAACGGCTGGGAGGGGAGGGGGGTGGCAGATAGGTACATAAGGAATTATCTGAACCAGCATAGGGCGCACAGTCCCAAATACCACAATGCACGTAGTCAGTGGTCAGACTAACAGATGTATTTAAACAGACTCGTGCCAGAAGCTAAACGTAACATGCTTTTATGTAATGATGCAGGAATTATATGCACGTTTTTGCACCTTTACAGCGAAACTGCATAAACCATTTAGTGTGCATACACATGGGTCTTATCCTCTTTTCACACACTGCTTAATTTAATTTCTTTTCCTCTTGTTGCTCAATTTCACCTAAATTGTAGGTTTATCTTTTCTAGCTCCCTCATCTGAGGCACAGTAAGATGCAGTAGTTCTGTTTAAGGTTTTACCACTGCAGTACCAAATTAGTGCATGGCATATGATACACCTCCTTAAGTGATGCATGTTTGAGTGAATGTCTGTCTCTCGGTCACTTGATTTATTGCATTAATTGTCCTTAATATCAGGAGGCTGCCATAATTTTGAAGCTGTCGCGTGCTTGGTTCTTCTGTCCTCCCATCTAATCAATGCCCACAAACTACAGTGGAGGCTGTATGTGAACCAGTTGTATGCAGATGATACAGAAATCAGCTTATGTCTGATTTGTTGCAGAGTTTCAAAGCAAAGTTTAATACTGTAGGCAAAACTGAGAATTATATTTGCTGCTGTTTCGTCTTTAGAGTATCTAAAAACAGACTTGACAAGAGACGAGAATAAATTGGTTCATACTAATTTAAATGCACTTTCTTTTGTAAGAAATTCATTTACACACGTAATATACTGATCTTGATAGTTTTCTTTTTTGATAAGTGATTTTAGGATTATAAATGGCTTGCTAATGTAAGCATAATGATAAGGTTAAGCAATGGTTTAATGACTAGGTAAGACTTGAGGCCTCTCAACATAGGTTTTCACTGTAGCTTCTTCAATAGACTGAATAGGATTTGAGAGGGGGGAGACATCTTAAATAACGGATCCCTGTCCCAGTACACCTGTCAATTCATATGTTTGAGGATGTCGATCTGATTATTTTGGTAATCGATGATGGTGATCGTTTGAGCCATTAAGGCTTCTCCTTGTCATAAACATTGCATGCTTTTCAGAGTCTTGCTCTTTTTTGTTTATCATTTTATAAAGTGGACCCCTTTGGAGGGATCTACCTTTTAAGAGCTTTGTCAATGGCGACAACTCATTGCTGGACTAACGGTACTACTCCAGCTTATGATCAAACTAGTGAATGTTGTTGCCATAGATTCACCCGTCAATACTGTGTAGGATATGCCTGGGAAAAAACTTACTCAGAGTCCTAATAGTTTCCTTTGACACTGGTTAGCTTACGTGAGCTTGGTGGTCTTGATCCAGCTTTATCTTCTTGACATTATCCATAGTGGACAGTTGTGATGGATGTATGTGTATGGCTGTTGGTGTTTTATCTTGAAGATGTCTGTGAGTTCTGCTTAGATGTAATTTTGCACCAGTCCTACTCTACAATTCTGTCTATGGTTTAATTTGATCATCAGTTTTGGATGACCAGCTTTCCTAAGCCCCTGAAGTGAAGATTATACCTAAAGTGGAAAATCTCCTGCCTGGTTTCAAACCGAAATGACTTGACTCACCGCTATGGTTTGCATGACACAGTAAGCAATAATGTGATTACTAAATGTGATGGATTTTTGAGCACAAGCGATGGCATCTTCTGCATGAGTGCGATACGGGCTGGCCACGAATTAGACAACAGGCAGGACAGAAATGCTTGGTGCAACATCAAGAGGAGGTTTCAGACCAAGGGCTGTGGCTCCTGCAACAAAGATTTGGTACAATTGAGGCATTACACTCCTCGCAATGTTGTGACACACTAAGCTTTACATACATTTAGATGCAAGTTGTCCAAGATTTTTGTTTTTTTTTCTTTCCCAGTTTTTTGCTCATATGCTCAGTTTTTATTTATTTTAGTTTTTTGTTTTTGTGCTACAACGCACAAAGAGTTTTGGACTTTAAAAGTTTTTTTCTTTTTGTTTTTATTCTTTTTATTTAAAGAATAATTTGTTTTCGTTGTTTTATAGCGGACCATTTAATGTTGCAGGAAGGAGAGTCGGGGCTTGGTGCACACCTGAGGGAGAAATGTGGAAAAACAATTCATGACTTTGTTTCAATCTGATATCAAGGCTGGCAAATGAATTTGATGTACCTTTTTTGCTGAACTGTGGTGCAGGTGGGGTGTTTTCTGAATTATCCCTTTTTATTTAATTTTGTGAATAGGGAAAATAAAGTTTTTTTTCTAGAGAACTTTGAACTTTGTCTGCTTTTGTATTGTTTAATGTAAAAGAAAATAGTAAATATGAACTAAATAAAAACTGTTAAGATTGTTTTAATTTTTAGACGTGAGCTTGCTTTTACTGAGTTTAATGAGCAGTACGGCTCCGTGTGTCATTAAGGTCCTGCCAAACGCAGAAATGAGGTTACGTTTAAGAAACGACGTTTAAAACGTTGCTATGGTGACTAGTGTGCGGCGCCATGTCGGGGTGAACGTTGATGACGACATCTTTCTACGCCGGAAGTTACTTTTTTTTATTTATTTGTCTCGTAACTTTTGACGAACCGAGTTTCGCGTTTATGAAGTAAGGTTTTAACGCTAACGTGACTCGTTCTTTTTAAGCGGTAGTAAACTGCTTGTCTGTAGTTTCTCATTCTGACATTTAACCGGCGTCAGCGCAAGCTAAGAAAAGGACATTTATGGCAAGTAGAATGTTTAAAGGAATTATGCTTTAGTTACGGTAACACCTTTTGCCCAACAATACAACATACATGTAGCTCATGTAGCAAGCTGGGCTCATCTGCATGAGACAGTGGAGCGACGGCGATGTCAGAGGTCAGGGTTGACCTGTCTGAACCGCACGCTGGGACACGCGAAGACCAGAGTAGATCATCTGAAAATGCCATACCCCAGAGCAGCGCTAGTAACGAGGCTTCCAGAACCGACCCACAAGGGTAAGAGCGTCTCTCCTCCTCCGTTCGCCCCGGCCTCGTACCGGCATTAATGATCGTGTCATTTATGCCCTCAGTCCGGTGCCTGCTGGAGATGTCAGCCCCTCAACGACTGCCACAAGTGGTTTGTTGTCACTACCGTGGGAGATGGTAACACACATAGCCTCACACCTTCCTGCTGAGTGTGTCATCACAGTACTGCCAAAGGTTAGAATCAAAGATTTATTGATCAACTGTTGGCCTAGAGTTTTGCTGCCTCATCCATAGATTACAATTAAAAAAATTAAATACTCAAAAAGGTTTTTAAAGGTGTTTCATATTGATTTTGCCCTGAATCCCTCTTCCCTCTCTCTTCAGGTCTGTCATGCATTAGGTAATGTGGGTAAAGACAGTACAGCCTGGCAGCTGCGGGCTCGCAGACTGATAGGATCCAGAGCTAGCTTCCCAGTGGGGCCCCGGGAGGACTTTGACTGGCCTACTGCCTGCCTGGAAATGGAGCAGCTCATAACCTGCTGGAGGAACCAAGCACATCTCATAGCCAGTAAGGTGAAGCAGGATGAGGAGGAAAGGGAGCAGCTCAGGGTGCAGCAAAGGGCAGGACAGGATGGGGAACGAGGTGTTGAAGAACAGGTGAATGAGGTGAACGGTGTAGGCGTGGCAGCACCAGAGGTTGCATATGGTGTTGATGAAGGGATGGAGGTGGCGATGGAAGGTGCTGATGGTGAAATACAGCCCATTGTAAATGGGAACCAATTAGTAAGACTAAGAGAGGAGATGGAGGAGAGATTGGAGGATGATGCAGCAGCATTGCTGGAAGAAGATAGGATGGTATTTAATGCCAATGAAGGGCAAATAGGTGCTCCTAATCACGAAGAGGTTGTGGCAGATCCCAGGAGGCTGGGTAACGTAAACCAGATAGATGTGACTCAACATCCAAGAAGTCCCAGCCCGCCCCCGTCACTGGAATGCATCACTCTACCATCAGGCCACATTGCCCAAGTCAACTCAGTGCTTCTTGTGGGAGGTGAGGGGGCAGTTTGTGCCACAGGTTCCAGAGACTGGAATGTGAAACTGTGGGATCTACAGACAGGCTCTGGTGGAACGCTGCTGCACACGCTAGGAGGGCAGGGTGACTTCAGCACTCATCGAGGCTGGGTCTGGTGCCTGGCTTCTCAGGGTCCTCTGTTGGCTTCAGGGGGCTTTGACAGCACAGTGAGGCTCTGGGACTTGCAGGCCAGTGGTGCTAAAAGAGGCCTCATCAGAACTGGCGCTGCTGTCCTGTGCTTATCCTGTCAGACAGATGTGTTGTTGGCTGGCATATTCGATAAGAGGGTCAACATATATGACATCAGAGGTGAGTGTGCTGGGCTCGTAATGTAGCTAACAAAGAATAAATTACAATAAATGTGAGTTTCTGAGATTGAATGCCACTATTGTGTGTACAGCTGCCGAGCCCCTGGTGAAAAGCGTCCGTCTCCATGGCAACGCAGTAATGTGCCTAGCTGCAGATGACAAGTACATCATCTCTGGGAGTAAAGACTGCACTTTAGCAGTCTATGACCGGAGGGCAGGGAAAGGCTTGAAGAACATTCGGGTAGAGCGCATAATGTCTTAACTTTGTGTTTAGGCTCAGATGCACGTGGATATCACCACTAATTATACCTTTATGGTGCATTTGCAGCTAAACTCCTACCTGTTGTCCATGAGCTACAATGGCAGTGAGGTCTGGGCAGGGGACAACAGAGGCATGCTCCACTCCTTCTCCATGCAGGCGGGTGCCTTAAAACCTCTGTCCCAGTTTGATGTGGGGCACACCGCTCTGGTCACCGGCATCCACAGGTCCCCCGGAAGCCTTTACACATGTTCATCTGATCGCACTGTCAAGGTAGACTGGTGCTGATTTTCTCATTAGTTCACCTATTCAGGTATTTCTACTAAACTGTGTGGTAATATAAATCACTCTGCTGCAGGTACATATCCCATCCGCACCACCAAGGACTTTATGCACACTGCAGCACCATGCTGGAATCAATGGGGTTAGTGTTTGTACAAGATCTAAGATGTCAAACTGTTAGACAAGGAAATTTAAGAAAGTTTGCACTTTAATATTTAGCAAAAATAAATGAAAAACTATTGTTTTTGTTCGTAATATTTGCATTCAGAAGATCTGGAGTGGATTTTGTTCCTGGGACCCTCTCACCCATACCTCTTGTCTTTGTCTTACACTTGCAGCTGAGTGTGGATGCTGGAGTCCTTGCTGTAGCCTCAGGTGATGTGTGTGTGGAAATCTGGAGGCCCAGAAAATAAAAGTGCAGCACTTGATACCTGTGAAAGACTTGAAGCCTGTTAACGCAACCTGGCTCTTCCAGCGTTTGGGAATTTGGGACACACTGATCCAGCAACATCAAGTTTATAGCATTTATAAAGGGAAAAGAGACGTTTTTTTGTGTAGGAGTCCAGCTAAGTCAATGATGATAAAAATGTAAGACTGGACACTGACTTCATGTGGTACATAGGAGCAAGTAAATAGTCTTATGTTGCTGCACTGCCAGTCACGTTTAAGAAATGTAGAAGTTTTTAGATTGTAACATTAACTCATCCATATTGTTCACATTTTAGCCAAAGTTGCAGTCTTTTTATTTCTTGTTTTATCCTGTTGAGAGATTTACTACAAATAAAAACACAGGAGATCGTAGAGGACACAAATTTATTGTTAATATTTATCCAATGTATTTTGTGCCAATACCCAAAGATTTCACAGCACATTTGTCTCTTTGTATGTTTAACATCGAGTCAAAAGAGGACTGTTTACAGACCACCGTAACTAAAAGAAGACAAACTACTACAGTACTGCTGTGCTACTGACATGCTTACAGGTTGAGTGAAGCCATTCCATCACATGAACTGATGTATAAAATGCATTAGCTGTGTCATTTACTATGTCTAAGCCCTCTGTGACACACATCGTATTTATGCTATTTATTCAAACACAGTAGTTCTAGTGTGTGTTTGTCTTTGTGTAAGTTTAAACATTGAACACTTATTTTGTTGGTTAAATTTTACTGACTTGTTAAAACACTGGTGAAAGTACTTCCATTAAGTTGGCATTAAATAACCTGAAGGTCTAGTGTCTGATTTATCAACTGGATTGGTTCAATGCTCTAATTGAGTAGTTTCTGTAAAGCAGCTAAATTCTTAAATTCCTATTTCATCTAAGACAAGTCATGACAACTTGACCGAAAATGAATTTCCCTACAAGATTTATCCTGTCCACATTTGGTAATAGTAACAGTTGCACAGTCACAGAGAAGTTACTAATACTATTTTTTAGTCATCTGTTCTCAGGAGAGTTAAAGCACCACACAGGTCTTTTTGTCTTTAAAAGGATTTGATGAAGCAGAAATGCCAGTAAGCAGAGGGTCACTGCGCCTGTGGTCCTGACAGTACTGGACCAAGTCTGCTGCTGTCAAGGAGATCTGCTGGAACAAATGAGGGCATGACTGCAATGCACAAGCCTGTAAACACTAATCGTCAGTTGGAGAACAACTGCCATTCATCCAGTGGCTTCTTTTAGTATTGTGACATACCTTGATTCTCTCCATGCTTGCCTCCAGTCGCAGCTGATCCACCAGTTTTTGTGCTTGAATAACACTGTTGCTGCTACTGCACACTTTTCCAGACATTGTTTTCAGACAGGAAAGCTCCCAATAAAATTCCCAATAACCATGAGTTCAGCAGTAATTTAGCCGAACCAAAACGCCAGCTTCAGTTGTTGGGGAGAGTCTGGGCAGGCACGCTCCTAACTTTCCTTTTTGACCTGTAACATGTTTTTAATTCTCTGCTGAAGCAGTTCAAAGGCTCTGTGATATTAAAGGTCACACCACACCGAGTTGGAAATGTCACTGGCAACACAAAGCACTTCACAGTCAGGTGATGATGAAAAGATGATTGGCTCCATAAGGTCTGATGTCCACCTTTAAGAGAATTATCAATGTTTATGTTTTGACCAAACAAATAGAAAATACTCACGACTGCAATGATTTATTTGAGTACAGAAATAAAATATTCATGTTTGAGGGGATATTGAGTTTTTGTTATTATCCCAATAATACTTTAACAACTATATAATAACATCATCATATATTATTTCATGTTATTTTAATTTACAATCGCTAATTCTAAAGCAATCAATAACTTAATTGAAACTGTTAGATTAATTTAGTAAAGAAAACTTTTTGGCTGCTGATGAAGTAAAGTAGCATAAGATAGTGGAGTACAAATGTTGAAGTAGACTAAAAGTATATTTTAAACATTACATAAGGAATTGGGCCCTGTTAGAAGCGCTTTGAAAGCCGTTTGCAGAGGTTTGTCCCTTCGCTCCTGCCATAGCCGCAGCTGAACAGACATACGTTGACAGGTTACGTGACGTTTCTAGTGGCGTAGCGACGTCTGGAAGCAGCCTTCAGCCTTCTGGTTCACGCTAGTGCTGTTTACAGCGACCTGATTAATTCTGTGCTGCCACCATCGCTTAACGTCTTGTGAAGAATAGGTATGTGTTTGTCCTCAACGAGTAGCCACCGTAAACAGCGACGGTTGGCACAGTTAGCTCAAAGTTAGCTTGTTTTTATGCTAACGTCAGTGCACGTGTGTTCAGGGTCACAGTTCGCCGGCTTTTGTGGGTTTTTTGTGTTTTGGTGAATTACGTGGCTAGCTCAAGCTATCGTTTGTGGTCAGTTTGGGCTTTGACTTACAGCTTCTAGCGTCGGACGGACAAAGTGTGAAATTTCTGACCCCTTCTCGCCCGCTTACTCTTGGTTAAAATGACTGCAATGACGGGACATCGTAGTCCCAGTTATTAGTCTACTGCATAAATAAAGGATGAATCCTGAGCGTTAAAAGGAGATAAATAAATTAAGGTTCTGTTTTAACTGGAGCTATAACCCCGTGTTTGCTGAATGTGCAATAATGTTTTACAGTTATGTTTTCCTCATATACAAACAATGTTCAATTCACTAGTTTGGTGTCACAGCTTGTACATGCTGCTATAAAGTGCCACACACACAGTTAACCGACCTACTGGTGCTTGGTGTTTTCCATGTTGCTAATTGTCTGTGTTTTGTGGCCCAGATGGCAGACCATGCCCCTTCTGTCGCCATGGAGGCTGTCCTCATGCCCAGCTGTGAGCTACCTGAAGACATGCCGAAGATCAAAGGCTACGACTTCAACCAGGGGATTGATCTTCAGGCGCTGCTGAAGTCCTACCTCACCACAGGCTTCCAGGCCAGCAGCTTTGGCTTGGCCGTCCAGGAGATCAACCGCATGGTGAGAGATGCTGAACAGGACTTTAATGCTACAGGTCATGGTAAACAATTAAAGCACAGCATTTTGAGGAGCTTTACCATTTTTAAAACATTAAATCTTGTAAACGTACATTAAAATGTGGCTGCATGGGCACATGCGGCTACTGTAGATGTATGTTTAACTTGTGACAGTCATGTGACGACACGCTTGCAGATAGAGAAACGTCTTGAGCCGGTGGAAGCTGATGAAAATGAATCTGACTCCAGCAACTCAGGCTGCACCATCTTCCTGGGCTACACCTCAAACCTCATCAGCTCCGGTGTCAGGGAGAGCATCCGCTACCTGGCAGAGCACAAAATGGTAGAAATGTACACGCTGTCATGAGTTTTCATATTTCCTTCATCAGTGACATTTCCAACCAGAGGGCTGCTTTAGTTCATCCAAATGTGTTTTCTTAATCTGTTAGGTGGATGTGATTGTTACCACAGCGGGAGGCATCGAGGAAGATTTTATCAAATGTCTCGCTCACACGTACTTGGGAGACTTCAGCTTACCTGGCAAAGAGCTCCGTCTGAAAGGCATCAACAGGTTGGCAAGTGCTGACGCAGTTCAGGCCCATAGTCACATCCTTAATGATGCTGATCATGAGAGCTGTCATAGTGAAGAGACTTTACACAAAATAGAAGCCGGCAAACATTAGTTTAGCAAACAAACTTCTAATGATGGGGCCAACAATTTAGCTCCCATTTCTAATTCTCTGTAATTACCAGATGATGTCTAGTTTGTTGTTCCTACAAAAACCTTGTGTAATTGTGTGCTTATGTGTAAAGAATTACACATACTCCAAATATTAGGGCATGTAAACCTATATAAAACAGCACCTTATTGAGCTCTACAGGTGCTGGTGATGTTTTAGTTTAACTTAAAGACTAAGTCAAGCTATTTCCATTCTTTGTGTTAAAATAAACGAATGAACTGCTAGTTATACTTTCGTATCTTGAAGTCATCAGATTGGTGTCGCTTGTCTAATCTAATAATTGGCCACAAAGAAAATGGTAGTACATCTTCCTAAATGTTGAACTGATTTTTTTTTTAAACTTAAGGTCTGAGCTTAATTCACACATTTGGTTTCTTCTTGTCTTTACTCATTGTAGAATAGGAAACCTGTTGGTACCCAACGATAACTACTGTAAGTTTGAAGACTGGCTGATGCCCATCCTGGACCAGATGTTGTTGGAGCAGAACACAGAGGTGAGTCTGTCCTTCTCTGCAGCCTTGCCCTCTGGTGTGGCCAGGTTTTGACTTGGGTTCTCGCTTTTACATGTTCTCCCACATTTTCAGGGCACACGTTGGACTCCTTCTAAGATGATTCATCGACTTGGCAAGGAGATCAATAATACTGACTCTGTCTACTACTGGGCATACAAGGTGAAAGTGCATTAAATACACCAGGTACAATATGTTGTGTTTGTGTGTAGGTGGGTCAGCAAACATGCTTCTGTTTCAGAACAACATTCCAGTGTTCAGTCCTGCTTTGACGGATGGCTCCTTGGGCGACATGATCTACTTCCACTCATTTAAGAACCCTGGACTGGTTCTGGACATCGTGGAGGGTAAAATCATCATTACCAGTAAGAGACAGGTGCAACACGCTGGTTTTATTCATTTGGAGGTTATGGTCTTTTGCATTAGATATTCGCAAGTTAAACAGCCGAGCAGTGTTTGCCAAGAAGACCGGAATGATCATCCTGGGTGGAGGACTGGTCAAGCATCACATAGCCAATGCTAATCTCATGGTAACTTATTTCCTATCGTCTGGCGCTTTTTTTTATCACAGCTAAAAACCTTTAATTATACTGTTTTTTTTAAAAAACTCGATAAATATTAAGTTATAAATTCTTTTGTTTCTCTCTCCTTTCAGAGGAATGGTGCTGACTATGCTGTGTATGTGAACACGGGTCAGGAGTTTGATGGTTCTGACTCGGGAGCCAGACCCGATGAGGCCATATCCTGGGGCAAGATCAGAACAGATGCCAAACCCATCAAGGTACTTCTAAGTATTATATGAACCCTTGTTTTAGATAAAACCCACCTCAGGCAAATGCTGATATTCTGTGATTGTAATACCGTTTTTGGCCAGAAGATGACAGTGTCTATGCGGTATTAAAATCAAAATGGCAAAAGGAGATATGAAAATGAGGCATGGCTTCAGGTGAGTGGAGTTGACCAGTAATGGATCATAAATGCAGAGACCCTGCTCTGTTTGCTTGTTCCAGGTGTATGCTGATGCCTCATTAGTTTTTCCGTTGATGGTGGCTGAGACCTTCGCTCTCCACGCCGACAAGCTGACCGCCAGCAAGAAAACGGATTAGAGGCTTTCCCCCTCGAAAGCCCTCGTAGAAACAAGAACCAGCTGTGGTCCGCTGCTTCTGCTGGCTCTGCTTGTCTAGTGGACTGGATGAGCCCAGCAGCTTTAGGAGGCAGCGTTATGTTGTACATATGACCCATACATACCTTAATGAGGAGGATACAGTAAAAAGGCAGTTGTGTCCTAATGCCTTGTGTATCGATATTTACGCATTTAAGTAAATTATTCCTGCTATGCAGACGTGTTTAATGACAGGATGCTATAACGTGTACCAGAGGGACAGTATAGAGTCTAACTTGGATACACGTTTGAGTTTTAAGGCCAAAAGTTTTAAATTATTTAAGAAAAGCTTCATCAGTTATGTTAATATAGTTTCTCATTTTGTGAAATACCACTGTATTAAACTAGTATTCATATAGTTCCTGCTCTGTCCCAGCACCTATGCACTACTAGAAGTGCCTTTTGTAGCTTGACTTCCTCGGTGAAATGATTCTGTTGTATAAGAGGATGGAAAATGTTTCCAGGGCGCATGAGCTTTGATTTGTACTGAAACATAGTAATATTTAGAATATTAAATAATTGCTTAGCTACACATACTACTGCCAAGTGTTTATGTTGTTTATACTTCTCTCTCGTCTGATGAGGCGATTCTTCCTCTAATTCCACCAGGTGCACAACTGTGTGTGTGTGTGTGTGTGTTTGTGTTATTGCTCGCAGCTTCTAGACATCTGGGCACAGGGAATGAAGTAGGTGGGACTCTCGGCTGCTTCCCAGAATCAACCACATAGCATAGGGTTGATGATGAAGACCTTTCCCGTTCAATACATCAGCCTGCTATTGGGGGAGTGGATGTTTCCTGTCGCTAATCGCTGCTGCCTGTTATATTCATGACTGAGATATTTTCAGTGTTTTGAAAGGAAATGTGGGAAGTTTGTGTCACGTATTTAGTACATTCCCTGAAGTCTGTTTTTTTTCTGGGGCAGTTTTAAGGTTGAAGCTTGAATCAGGATAAGGTCAAGTCTCCCAAAGGCTCAGCCTCATGTATTTCTCACACACAAATGGAAGCTGGGTGTTCCTGTCTTGGCACAAAGTGCGTTTTCATTCTCTCTTTTTACGGTTTCCTTCTCACGGTGACGCTGAGCGTGTTTACTCAGGGCTCGGGCCTTGGTCTATGGATTTGGAGCTCTATAGAAACTGCTGTTTGTTCTTTGGATAATGGAAAGATGGCAGTGAGAGTGGGAGGGCGGCCGGCCGGACGCGGAGACCTTCCGTGCGAGTGCTCGTGGATGAGTTACAGTCGCGCTATGATAATGTGGGGCGTCTGCGCCTTCGTCCCTTCCTCCTCTGCAGATCAAAGGCTCCACTGTGTGATGTGGAGGGGCCCAGCGGTGATAATGGCAATTATGTCTTCATCAGCCAGATTGGCAGTTTTTTTTATGGCGGGTGACAGAGACTGAGGAAGAGGATGTCCTGCGAATGGGGCTGGGACTGAGGAGTGGAGGGACAATAAAAGTCTAGTCAATGTGTAATTGTCTGACTGTTATTATTTAAAACTTTTTATTATTGTGCAATCATTTTCCAGATGAACACATTAGCAGTGAGTACCTGGTAATACCCGGCCCCACCACTGTACTCTGTCCTGTGGCTTTGCCTTGACTCCTTATCTCCACCTCTGTTTACCTGTTATGTTGCTATAGGAACGCCCACCTCGAAGCCCATTGGCCAAGCTGAAGAGGTAGCAGCAGGTGAGGGAGTGCAAGTGCGTGGGTTAAGGAGGGGAGGAAGAAAGACATTTACTGAGCAAGGAGGGGCCGGTGGAGACACAAAGGCAAACAGTCAGATATAAAAGGTAAACGCTGGGGCCATAAATGTATAGGACAAAGATAAAGACTGACAAATGGCGACGAGAATAGCGGCGCGGTCATAGGTGGTAAACAGCGGAGGGATTAGCTTTCGCCTTTACTTCGTGCTGCATTGTCAGAAACAGGAAGTCGTCAGTTCAACCGCCGTCTCCTCCTCTGACGCAGCTGGCCGGGGCTGATGACGGCCTCGTCCCGCCGTTGCCGTAGCAACCGGCCGACAAGGACAAACATCCGGATTGCAGCTCGCCGCCCTGTCACCGGTCTCCATCAAATCTGTTAGAATCACGTCTTAACCACGGCGCATTGTCACTGGTCGCCGGGGTTACTGGAAAATAATGCAGATGTGCGGTGACAGGTTTCAGTAGAGGCCCCCGGAGTTTATGTTTTATTTTCAGTTTCATAACTTTATTCATATATTATACACAATTTGTTGCAGGTTGTTCAACCTAAAATCAGCAATATCATAGACTGTCTTTCCCTAATACTTTAACTTCAAAGTAATTTATTAAAATGAAATCATTTTCATGTTTTACATTATGATAATTCTTGTTATATTTTGTTAAACTTTGTAAACTTATTTTAAGTTTCCACAGTCACAATATAATATTTTCCTCACTTGCCTTAACTGCAGTGAAGACTACAGTGAATGCTTTAGACATGAGCTTTCAGTGACATTTATGAACGTCTGACCTGGAGCCGTCTTCATTTAATGACCGTCACATTGAGCCGTATTTGACTATCAGCGCCTGTTGTGCAATGCAAACGTGTAGTGGACCGCGTGCAGGAAGCTAAAGGTTAATGTAAATCTCTTAATGCACCGTATTTGAATTTTTTACCGCGTTGAGTATCAGGAGATGTTGTTACCAAGCAAAAACCCGAGCCAGTCTTTTTTTAAATACTTAGTGAAAATGGGAAACCGCCAACGTGCAGTGAAATGTGGTGATGTAATTGTTCATGAAACCAGCAGATTCTGTGTGACTCATACCAGGATAATTAAACAAGCGACATGAGGGAAAGTGGGGAAGACAAAAGGGGTAAAAGTTGCTACCTAGAATTTATTCACGAAAGACAACAAGAAACAGAAACAAACCTCTTAAAATAGATAAAATATAACTGTGACTGAGCCTATATTTGTTTAATTCAGCAGCTATTTTAAATTCATACATTTTACTGTGAATAGCAAATACACATACAATGAACTGGGGGCTATGTTTCACTTTATTTTTAATGAACACATATACAAACACAAAAAGACACAGTAACCTTTGTGTTACATAGAGAAAAAACAAAATTAAAGCAATGCAGCTTGAGATACACTACATATTTATGCCATAGCAAGTTCTGTTTCAGAATGTAAGTTCATTCTAATTTATATAATTGTTGTAACATTTATAGAACATTTTAAATGTTAGTAGTCTGTAAATAAATAATAAAACCTTTAATAAGTAATAATAATAATAATAAATAAGTAAAGCACCAAGGCAAGTGTTTGAATTTGCTCTGAAATGGCCATTCAGTGAATGAAATTAAACATATACACACACATCTAGACATTAGGATGACACAGTACATTTATTACAGCGGTGACAACGTGAAGTGTGTGTGTGGGGGGGGTGTGAGACCAGTCCCCTGTTCCTGCTGAACTGAGCCAGCCGACGTCACACACTGATTATCAGCACAGCAGGCACAGGAGACTGACCCAGCAGGGGGTGGGGAAGGTGGGGTGGCGGACGCGTACACACACACACACACACACACACACACACACACACACACACACACACACACACACACCAAAAGCTGAGCAAACAGACACTGATGCTCGTGCGGAAACAAGCAGGTGTACACGTCAACAGACGATGACACAAACGCAGATTGACAGACAGACAGACAGCCACACACACACACACACACACACAGGCCCCGAGAGGCCCTGGCAGCGACCGATACAAATGACCACCCAGGATGACATATTGCTCGCCCTACAGCAACAGGAGCAGTCTTCATCACTAATGAGACAGCTGACATTTAGCAGACACACACACACACACACACACACACACACACACACACACACACACACACACACACACACACACACACACACACACACACACACACACACACACACACACACACACACGTGCCACGGCAGCACACTTCCAACTAATTCAGCAGACAGCAAGTAGTTACCAGAAGCACACAGACCGTGATAACCGCTCCCATACAACCATCGCAGCCGTAGTAGTGAGTCATTTATGAAGCGCAAGGCATCAAGTGACACGCGAGGTCGACCTTCAACGCGCTGTGTCAGAAATCAGTCTGAGAAACGTCTCCTCATTGACCCCAGACCGCTGGAATAGGGGACCTTATCAAGTTTTACTCCTAACAAAAATACTTTTTTTATAAATATTTGAATTTACAGTTTATTAGGACTAAGGTGAAGGAAAATAACCCCTTAAGAGTCTATTTTTATTCAAACCTTCAAAAGGAGTCACAGTGTAAAGAGTTCCTAATCTTACAATATTCTTCTTTAGAAGAACTGAGGTGGTGGATATTTATGATTAATAAAAGTCACTGCAGGAAGTGTCCATTCATCTTGGCTGAAAGAAAATTCACAAGGAACCACTACATGCGACCAATTTCATATTAGAGCGGATCTAAAATGGCGTTGGGGAGCAGATGTGCCGCTGGTCTGAGGTCTGCTCTCGCTGGCCCCTCCCTGACCTTCCCCGTCGCCCCCGCCGGCCGCGGCCCTGTGGCGGCAGAACTTAACCACTGTGAACACGGCGTGACGCTAACTGTTCACATGTGGGCTAAGTCCTGCCGCCGCACGGCCAGGTCCGTTGGCGCGGGCGGGACCCGGCGCGAGAGAGTCGCTTTGGTCGTGTCAGCCATTGGAAATCCCTGGCAATGTGATTCAGTCCTGTAGTCTCAAAAATCACTCTGCCAGGAATTCCCCTGGTCAACAGACTGTGGGAGGAAGCCCAAACACAATCTGATGCTGATCTGATCTCCGTCATGGCGTCTCATGGAGCTCCGTCATGGCGTCCTGCGGCCGCTCACAGCGAAAGCTCCTCGATGACTGGACTCAGAATTAGGTGAGATGGAAACCAAGCTGACGCAACGCCGAGCAGCTCATTCACTCATCCACTCATCAGAACACATGACTACGATTACTCCAGATTCCCCTTTGCTGAGTTCTACTTGTCTGGACAAGACACATTTATATATTTGAGCATCACCTCCACCTTCGGCTCTCTCTCCCTGTTGGGCGCCTCTTGGAGCCCTTTTTATTTTCGGCGGCATTAATATTCCACCATGTGCCCGGTGTGAGTCAGTGGGACGCGTCCGGGGAAGTCCACGCTCCAAATAAGCTGTAGCTGCTCCAGGAGGGCCTCGCTCTCCTGCGAACGCTGAATGTCTGACTAGGCCGCCTTGACTCCAGCCGCAGCTCACTGGAGGGAATACGCGCAATAAACGTGAGCGCCACAACGAGACTGGAGGTCGTTTAAGGTCCCGGCAGCCATCGAAGGCCCTCCTCCAACTGCTCTCCTCCGTCGGCCTGAACCGTCCTTTCATCTGGCAGTCGCTCATCCCCTGTGTTATTTTCTCCGCCTTTTCATCTTTTCCACGGGTTTCTCCCCCCCCCCCCCCCCCTCGCGCTCCCCCCGTCGAACCCGCAGCCGTTAATGTCTATGAGCTCATTCCTTCCCTTCCCCTGTAATGATGGCATTCGGGCCGACACACGCCGTCCAGCGCCTCGCCTCAGACTCTCCTCTGCGAGGATCAAACTGGCCGCTTATTATAGCGGCATCCTGGCGGAGACGTAGCGTCGGCAGATGCGCCCCGGTGGAGCTTTGACGGGTCGCACGGCGTGCGGACGTGGCCCCGGCGGCGGCGCTGTGCTCTGAGCCGACATTGCAGCTCACACAAGGGCACACAGTTAAGTGGAAAAGCCTCTGTTGAGACAGCTGGATTGCAACATTAACACACACACACACACACACACACACACACAGTCATAAAGCGGGAGCGACACAAATACACTGATGTGACATCATTCACGCCTTCGGGCCGTGAAGCGCTTCACGGGGGCCCACGGGCCGCCGCGCTCATCAAACCAAAGCGCTCGTCTTTGCAGAATCTTTCCATCGCATCAGAGGGTTTTTAAAGTGCGAAATGGATCCGCCGCCGCGTCAGGGTCACGACGAGTGTAAATGCGCCGCGTTTGCTTTACCTAATTGCTGCCGTGTCCGTCGCACCTGTGGAACACGCCTGCGCTGATAAGCGCAGCGAGTGTGGGAACGCGCGCGCGGAGGTACCGTATTAACCGGATCACCTGAGCACAGGCGCCTGACGCAGCAGGAGCTGATCCTGGGTCTGAAGTGCGGCGCAGTCGCAGTCGGCTGGATCCGAATTCGGCTCCGACCACGCTCGAAACCACTGCGGCGACATGAGCAGCGCACATCCCCCCGACCCGAGCCCGGTTCTTTGAACCCACACACCTTACACGGCACCACGCCCTGGCTCTCCCACGAGCGGATGGAGCCCGTGTTTGTTTCACGTCGCGTGCGAGGGCGTAATTATCGCCGAGGCCGTGACATTCAGTGACATTCACACGTGGGCCCTGCGCTCCCTTCTAGTTTGCTCTCAATCAAAGGCGGCGCGTTGATTGGCTGGCCTGGAATCAGTGGAACGCCACATGTGTGACATTAGTCTCAGATTAAAAAAAAAAAAAAAAAAGTATTTCCAGCTCGAGATAAAAAAAAAAATTAAAAAAAGGAGAAAGTCTCCTCAGCGGCGAGGAGCCCAGCCCACGCCCGTGGTCCGCTCCCTGCAGCCCAGTGCGTGTAACCCTATCCTCGGCCTGATTCACTGCCAAACACCCTCACCACCGCCACCACCACCACCGCCCGCCCTGTACTTAGTGCACAGCCGCCCCGCTGCCACCGAACCGCACATGCACGAAGGGATGCAGCGCCTCTCGCACACACATTTATTCCACTACGCCACGGTTTCCTGAGCCGGGGCCCATTCCTCCGGATCGCTGCCGGGCACACCCACCCACCCAACCAGCGGCCAGCGCGCCAGGTCCCCACCTTCCTCTCCGTTCTCCATCGCCCCCCCCCCTCTCTCTCCTTCCATGGCACATTTTCCAACATAGTCGTTTCTCAACGTGAAAGGAAGAATAACAGTGCATCCAACCAGCCCCTTTTCCCATGTCCTTAGAGTAGAGTTTATCTCAAGTCACCGTCAGTCACATAACAGGGCAAAGCACCTCCTCCCATTCCTTTCTACCAATGCTGAGCCGTAATAAGTCATTATTGTTATTCACGTTAACTCCGTTTTCACCTTCGCGTCGACGCAGCCGGGCAGCAGCTGCATCTGGGTCAGTGGCTCCAGCGGCCGCTGCTGGATTCCCTTCCTTTCATGGAGGTTTGGGAGCTCGCGGACTTACGGGGCCTCTGAACAATGAGAGGAATGTTTGAGCGGCTCCGGCCTCGCTTCACCACTGCCATTACGTCTCTCGGCAGCGCGTCTAGAACTTTTTTTACGGCCTCCGTTGCGCCGACGCCCCCGCGCCGACTAAAGGGACGCACGCAGGCAGATAAACGTGACCCGTGGGCAGGAGCGGACGACGCGTTAAAAAGAGTCAGCCACAGAGGTGGTGGTGGTGGTGGTGGGGGGGGGGCTCTTGAATCAAACAGACAGGAAGGCAGACACAGACACACTGAAATGCAGCCATCCCATTCAAAGGAACTATTTACGTCTGACCTTTGTAATGGAGCCGCTCCGCAGTGGCAGACCTCAGAACAGCGTAATATTCCAGCGCAAACACTGCGGCACATCTAAACAGCGGCGCGCATTACTCTCGCTCGGCGCAAACGTCCGTCCTGATCAACAGGTTGCCGGGATTGCGGTGAAGTGAGCGTGAAGCGCTCGTCTGCGGGGGAAAAAAGAACCAAACATAGAGAAAGAGCTGATTCATTTCCAGAGTCAGAAAAAGAGTCAAAGAAAAAAAAGGCAACAATGAACTTCTGAGAGGAGTCGAACACGAAGCGGCTCCTACCTGAGTGAGGAGTTTTTACTCCTTTCCTGTGTCCCTGACTGTCCGCGTGCGTTGGACTCCAGAGCCTCACTAGTTGCTTCCTCGCTGTCTCGCGCGTTCTCGCCTGCGTCCGTCCGTCGACTGCGCAGACAGGAGTGCGCGTTAACGCGAGTGTGTCTGGGAGCCAGACGGGGTGAGAGTAAGCGAGTGGGCGGCCCCGCACCGTGCAGGGGATTCCTTTATGACGATGTCAGACCAGAGGAGCCCTCCCCTTGCCTCCCTCGCTCCCTCCCTCGCTCGCTCCCTCGCTCCCCTGTGCGCGGCCCGAGCGACTGCGAGAACACAGGAAAGGGGGCAGGGAGATAATTGGCCGCACAGCTGCTAATAAACGAGCAAAGGCTGTTTGAGTCAATAGAAGGCAGCGAGAGCTGAACGTTGAGTGGACACACACACACACACACACACCACACACACACACACACACACACACACACACAACCAGAGGTTTGTTTCACTGCCTTTGAATTAAGTTGCATGTGTCCCATCGCCATGTTGAGAAGCTGTTCATGTGAACTCTTCAAAAGGCACCAGTAAATGATAATGTTTTTAATAGTAAAATTGATATTAATAAAAAAAGAACCCTGCACATTGTGTGCGGCCAATAATAAGAGGAGCATTGGACGGGAAGCATCCACAGCAGAACCGGGTTTGATGGGCTTTCGTCAGGTCTGAAGTGATGACAGCGCTCATGCTGAGGTTGAAGCAGTCTTGTCCTAATTTTGGTGAAACTGCGAACTACGTGTTGATGCTGAGAGAGAGAGAGAGAGAGACAGAGAGACTGTAACTGGGGCAGGAGTGCAGGGTTACAGCAAACTAAGCAAAAGCAGACAAAGCACTGGCTGATTTTTCCAGATCATTTCACACCAGACTCAGTTAGAAGGAAATCATCTGTGTGTCACAGAAGAAGGTCACGGTGCTTGGATTTATTCATCTGTTACGGTGCTTTTTGTGACTCCTTACTTGAGTTTGCAACTTCAGAGCTTGTACGTTTGTGTGTGCGTGTGTGTGTTTGTGTGTGTGAGATGTTGGGCTCCGCACCTGTCAAGCTAAGCTAAGTCAGCTCCCCCCCCCCACACACACACACCCCAAAACACCCAGTCGAAGAGGGGCAGTGAGAGGCTTTATGACTTCCCCTACAACCTTAGTGTGTGTGTGTGTGTGTGTGCGTGTGTGTGTGAACGGTAAAATCCTACACAGACGACCACACCCCTGTGCTGACGTCACACATTCCACGGCCACACACACACACACACACACACACACTTGTGCGTCTCCTAGCGACGCGTACACTCTTGGCCTGGTGAAATGACTTTGCCGGTGAGATGCACGACAGCGTCATCAACAACGCGCTCGTGTTTACGGGCGTCTCCACAACTTTGCACGAGCGTTTTGACTGGAGTGTTTCCCTCGCCGCGACACCCCCCCCCCCTCGGCTCCTCTCTGTGGGTTCACCTCCGTGCACCGTGCCCTCTCAGATGCAGCCATTAGCATACGGCCTCACGCATCCGCGCTACAGCAATGACTGCGATACGAGAGCAGATGCTTTCACAATAAGACGCCTCTCGGTCGGAGGCTCCAACCAGTACTTTCAGTCTGTCTGAAATATGACGCCAACGAACCGGGGTTGAAATTATATCAGGCTCATGACGAATCGTGATGTGTCTGGAGATATTTGTCATAAAAGCTTCTGCTTAGACTAAAATATGTTTTTTTTATAGTTTGATGGAATATTATCAGCTCGATGCGAATCCATTGCATTGATGTGCAGACCCCGACACGTTCCAGTGGCCGCTCACACCGGACGTTCGCTGCAGTGGTCATCTGAGTCAGATGACAGTAAGTGACTCTAATCTGGGCCACAGGGTCTGGGAAAAAAATCAGCTCGCCTTCCGTTGTCATGGTGACTCACAGCCAATTATGCAATAAGCGGTGGAAAATGGTTGTGGAGTGGGGGGAGAAATGTGGGAGAAGGGGCTGCGAGTGGTGCCAGCTGATCAGAGGTATCACTGTCACCATTATGGACCCAGACACGGCGGCTGAGAACAGGGAGAGGGGCCGGCGCGCACACATCTACACACAAAAGCTCGGCTGTAGTGCTGCGCTTGCTCAAGGGCAACAGGAAGGAGGACTGTCTCGAACAATCCCGGGCTTGTTCGGCTCAAGGCAATTTCGCATTTAACGTTGCTTTCAGCTGGTGTGAGAACGCGGCGGCTCCTCCAGTTTATTACCCGCATTCGAAGGTCATGTGACTTTTGTTATTCCAAGGTGCCGAAGGCCTTTGGGCGGAACTCCGATGGGTGGCCTCCCTCATCAGCCTGTCAGCCCTTCATCCCTCTCCTCTTCCTCGGCTCCACCCTGTGCTAGCATGCGCATGCTAGCACCCCCCCCACCTCCCCCCACCCCGTTTCCGAGCCTCTCCTTCCACATCCACCCTCGGCCCGATCCAGGGACATTTGAGGTCATAACTTTTACTGCACCTCATTCAAGCTGGAACCCAGTCCAGGACTTGCTCATAAAGCCCATGAGGAGGCTCGCGCGAGTCCTAGCTGACCTCAGATCAGGGGGCTCCGAGCGGATCCACTTGACTTTGTCCTGATTTTCTCTTTCCCTCGCTCGCTCCGTCTCTCTCCTACCTCTCCGGTATTTATGTGTTGGCAGTTTCCATGGCGACAAGACACACAAACAGTGTGGCGGTAGACAGGAAGCGCTGTGGAACCACAATGGCGTCACTGCGGCTCGGCGCTCTCTCTCTCTCTCTCTTCTCTCTCTCGCTCTCTCTCTCTCTCTGTCTCTCTCTCTCTCTCTCTCTCTCGCTCTCTCTCTCTCTTCGCTCTCTCTCTCTCTCTGTCTCTCTCTCTCTCTCTCTCTTCTCTCTCTCTCTTCTCTCTCTCTCTCTCTCTCGCTCTCTCTCTCTCACTCTGCCCCAGCCAGCTTCGCTCCGTTCTCCCTCGTTCCTCTCATTATTATTAGCATTGCTTTTTCAGCTGTCTCGCTGCCTCACTCTTCGTCTTCAGACCACATTAGCTGCTTTAGCCCTTTGGAAAAATCGCTGTCTGACCTGCGGCGTCTGGAATGCGTGGCGGCGGCCGACGTGCCGAAAAGCTGCCGGGCATCGGCCGATTTAAGCCTCCGACTCGTCTTCACTGTTTACTTTCAAGACTATTCCCCCGTTTCGAAACTGGGTCAAGAATGTCGGCGTAGTGTTTGTCTGTGCGTTTGTGAGTTTGGGCTGTAGGTTCGTAGTAACGGGCCGACGCGTACATGGACGGGGGCTTCGTGGAGCAAGTGAATCAACAGGTGGGCAGACGGGGGATGTGTGTGGTCCTATTGCGGACTCTTACATCAGATGGGCATTAGTGTACAGTGCACATCCCTCCTGTTCTCCCTCTGTCTTTTTTACACATCCTGACTCTAAATATACTCCCCTGGAAAAACCCCTTGAGAAGATACCGCCCTCTCCCACTCGGCCGCCTAAAAATACCCGGCGCGGACCACCTTTGCATCCCCCTCCCAGCTCACGTTTTCCCTGATGTGGAGGAAAACGCTCAGACCGAATTAAAGGTGAAAGGTCGTGCTGGCAGCCACTGCATTAGATTGAAGACATCAAAGGCTTCATTTGGATGAACGATAGTAAAAAGCGCTCACTCGCAGCAATAAAAACAAGTGTTTGAAGGTGAAAATGATCCTGTTCAAATCTCTATTAGTAGTAGCTGATCACATGCTGGTAGCAATGATTTAATGGCACCATGGGTGTGAAAAGAGGAAGGAGGAAGAAGAGTGAAGCACCAGGATTCATAATTTAGAATGAAATGAGACCTTGTGTAACGGCCCTGTGTTGTTCTCAATCCGTTTGAGGAACCGATTCGCGGCGCGGCGCCTCGTTTTCAGTTTGCTGCCGGGGGGTCAGCGCGAGGAAGCGGTCTGTGGCCGCTGCAGCGGCGTTTCTGTTCCTCAGCCGCTGACATCATCCGCGGTGACACACGGCCGCCGACTTCCTCCGTCCCCCCTCAGCGCCAGCCGGGCTCCGCTGCGACCTTTGACCCCCGCCGTGGCCTCCCTTCACAAACCCTCCAACCTCTGCTCTGCTCCCGCTCGTTCAACAGAGCGAGGGAGGACGTTGATGATGATGATTTTTTATCATTCATTCATTCATTCATGATTTTTTGTATCAAGGTTCGTCATCACCACGGTGGTCTCGCCAGCAGCCAAAGCACACGCTGGGTGTGCGACCAGCCGGTGACTGTAGAAATCACAACCTACACACAGTGTGTGAACAAAGAACGGCCTACCGGTAACAGGTTGTGGAACGGAAAGCAGTCACCAGATGCAGGAATAAAAAAAAAATCTAAGTATTTAAGTTTTCACATGGACGAGGCCTAAAAATATATCTGCTTTCGAATTGTGGTGCTGTGAGTGCGTCTCCTTCAGACGAGAGAGTGAAACAAGGTGTGTGTTGAAGCGCCTGGGTGTGTCTGTGTGTGTATGTACGTGTGTGTGTGTCTGTGAGTGTGTGTCTGTGTGTACATCTGTGTGTGTGTCAGTGTGTGTGCGTCTGTGTGTGTCTGTGTGTGTGTCTGTGTGTGAATGTACGTGTGTGTGTGTCTGTGAGTGTGTGTCTGTGTGTACATCTGTGTGTGTGTCAGTGTGTGTCTGTGTGTGCGTCTATGTGTGTGCGTCTGTGTGTCTGTGTATCTGTGTGCGTCTGTGTGTGTGTCTGTGTGTGTGTGTCTGTGTGTGCGTCTGTGTGTGTCTGTGTGTGAGTGTGTGTGTGTGCGTCTGTGTGTGAGTGTGTGTGTGTGTCTGTGTGCGTCTGTGTGTGAGTGTGTGTGTGTGCGTCTGTGTGTGTCTCTGTGTGTGTGCGTCTGTGTGTGTCTCTGTGTGTGTCTCTGTGTGTGTGTGTCTGTGTGTGCGTCTGTGTGTGTCTGTGTGTGAGTGTGTGCGTCTGTGTGTGTCTCTGTGTGTGTGCGTCTGTGTGTGTGCGTCTGTGTATCTGTGTGTGTCTCTGTGTGTGTGTGTCTGTGTCTGTGTGTGCGTCTGTGTGTGTCTGTGTGTGAGTGTGTGTGTGTGCGTCTGTGTGTGTCTCTGTGTGTGTGCGTCTGTGTATCTGTGTGCGTCTGTGTGTGTGTGTCTGTGTCTGTGTGTGCGTCTGTGTGTCTCTGTGTGCGTCTGTGTGTGTCTGTGTGTGAGTGTGCGTCTGTGTGTCTCTGTGTCTGTGTGTGCGTCTGTGTGTGTCTGTGTGTGAGTGTGTGTGTGTGCGTCTGTGTGTGTCTCTGTGTGTGTGCGTCTGTGTATCTGTGTGCGTCTGTGTGTGTGTCTGTGTCTGTGTGTGCGTCTGTGTGTCTCTGTGTCTGTGTGTGCGTCTGTGTGTGTCTGTGTCTGTGTGTGCGTCTGTGTGTCTCTGTGTCTGTGTGTGCGTCTGTGTGTGTCTGTGTGTGAGTGTGTGTGTGTGCGTCTGTGTGTGTCTCTGTGTGTGTGCGTCTGTGTGTCTGTGTATCTGTGTGCGTCTGTGTGTGTCTCTGTGTGTGTGTGTGTGTGTCTGTGTGAGCTTCCGCTGCCCCCACCCCCCCCACCCAAGGCTCCTCTAGGGAGAGGGCATGTGCCCGCACCCGTGCCCCGCCGCTCCTCGGCTTCCTTCCATTTCAGTCCCAGCCAAGTGTTTCCCCCACCGCTAATTTCTCCCTTTGTTTTGTTTGTTTCTGTGTTGGTTTTTCTGTGTTTGTGCGGATCCTCGAACTCGGTCCCCTCTCCTTTCTTCTCTCTGCCCTCGCTGTGCTTGTTGGTGTAGCTGTCCTTATTTGGCTTCCCTTTGAGTGAATGTGACTGTGTGTGTGTTTCCTCCTGACTGTGAGTCACTGCTTGTCTGACTCACGAGCGCTAACAAAAACACACAGTTGCCATGGAGACACGACCCCCCCCGCCCCTCCCTCAGCCTCTGGTCTCTCCCTCTCCTCGTGGGCACCGCTGCATCCCGGGCAGCCCTGGCACCGGTGGACGGGTGGGACGGCGGCGGGGATGTGGGATCCTGAGCATTGGAGGAGGGAGGAAGCAGTGGGAGAGGCGAAAAATAAAACGAAAACGGTCGGTGGGGGGAAACGCGCTTTCACTAAAGTAAATGAAAATCTGGGAGGCTGCAGGAGAGCGGTCCCACAGGCTGCGACGCACGCAATCATCTATCATCAGCAGTAAGTGGACATGCCTGCATGGGCTGACACGGGCTAAACAGAACGAGCCCACCTGTGGCTCCTTTCTCTGTCCTCCAGCTTTTACTGCTCCTAAATTGCAGCCGGCTTTGAAGCGGGGCTGCCCTTTGATGCACCGCCGTCCGCGCTCGCCGTAACCTCCCGGCCGCATGATAATGTGCCCACGTGCGGCGTCACGCCTCGACGGAGATCAGGTTAGGGCACTGTACGTACTGTACCCGCCGGCTCAACGCGACGCGATCTGCCCTGCTTCCTGCAGGCTGAGCGCTGACGGTGCGACACCTAGTGGACGGACGCAGGAAGCCGCGCATGCGCAACAGCGAATTTAAGCTTCAAGATAGACACGAGCTGGAAAACCTATAAAACCTGAAAATGTATTATTATTATTATTGATGCAATGATCTCCACATACGTACGTTCATTTGTCTGTTATGTTAACTAACGCCTCGACTCACAAAAAAAGCATTAGTAGAAGTTTACATCTTGCTGCAATGTCGTTAAACATTTACATATGAATCAGCGGTTCTTCCCCCACAGAGTGAGAACGAACACATGCTGTATGAACGTGTAGAGGCAGACAAAACACAGCCGCGAAACACACACCGCACGCAAGACAATGGAGGCCACACACACACGCACGCACGCACGCACGCACACAGACACACACAGACACACACACACAGACACACACACACACACACACACACACACACACACACACACACACACACACACACACACACACACACACACACAGGCCTGACCTCTGCTTAACCTCAGCGTGGCCTTAAAGCTCACAGCAGCCGGCTGGTGGGGAGATTCTGAGAACAGGCAGGAACTGAAACTGTTCCCCGGTCGAGTCCACATCCAGGAGCCAGCGGTCGTTGAAGGGTCAGGACACCAGCTTCATATATTCAAAAATGATTGCCACATTTTATTGGGGTAAAAGGCAACCTGCCGTCCTTATATACTGTATATACAAGCGTAGGCCGTGGAGTGAACACAAGCGAGCCTCACTGCACACACAGACTGATGACGTGGAGACAGAGCGGTGGAGTCTATACCATAACACACGCATGAGCGAGGCCCCTCTCCGCGCTGCAGGCCGTGCAGCGACCCTGAACCTGTGCATGGTCCCAGTACGCGAGCGTGAGCGCCTCCCTCCATGTCAGAGCGAACCACCTCTCACAAACCCACCGGAGGAATTAATACTGACCCAGTCAAAGCATCCGGCTGCCTCGTCAGCCCTTGAAACACTTTAAACACAGCTGGTGACATCATCGCGTCTGTTTGACTTCTCGTCTGTCAATCAAATCACAGTTAACGGTGTAAAATAATACAGGCATAAAAATAAAAGCGTCCTTCACATTCAGTCCTGTTCTTCAAGGTTTCCACCTCAGAGTCCTTTATTTTCTTCCCTTCCTGTCACCTGAGTTGTTGTAGTTCTTCATTAGATGATGACGGGTGTGATGGATTTGTGGGGTGAGTTTGCCCTCTGCTGTACACACTCCTCTTCATGTAATGCTGATCTTTTATTGTTAGTGGTGCTGACCCTTTGTTAACACTGGAGGAAAAAAGCCTTAGTAACGACAGACCTGCCGAATCACCTGTTTAACGGAGGGGTTAATTACAAGCAAGGCTCAAGCTAATGTGAAGCCGCTAAGCCTGAAATCATTAGAAGTCAATAAAAGTACATTATACACAGCTACTACACACAGCCGGGGGTTATTATGAATGTACGCAGGCTGGAGATGGAGGGACTCGGCTCCTTCACAGTGATCTTCTGCCAACTTCCTCTGAAGCCCCACAGTGTCCACATTCATTAATGTCACAGTGTCCGTAAAAAGAGAGTACGAAACGGTTAATCTGTGGTTTACACTTATAAAATATAAAAATTTCTTGGAATGTAAAAGGGAAAAGCGAAACCCTCATCGTGTGTGATGTGAGTACGTGTGAAGCGTTGACGATAACAGTCATGTCCTTGAAAGGCGACCGTCTCAGAAGTTACTGAAGAGCTCGTATTTCTTCATCCAGTCCATCTGCGGCGCCTTCCGCTTCTCTTTGGCGTGCACCTTCATCTTCTCCTCGGCCGCCGTGGCGCTCAGGCTCAGGCCCGTCTCGGCGAACGGGTCCGACTGCCGGTCGGCCTCGCTCTCGGCCGGCTGCGCACGGGACGAAACAGAGGGAGAGGCTGTGGGCCGGCGTTCGCGCGCGTGTGTGTGTGTGTGTGTGTGTGTGTGTGTGTGTGTTGGGTCAGACACCCACCTCGGCGCCGGTCCCGTGGCTGCTGACGTCCGAGCGCGTGGACCTGAAGGACTGTGTGGTGGAGCTGCCGTTGATGTGGGGGCTGGGGGCGCCGTTGGAGATGGACGGACCGTCGTAATCTGGGGTATAAATAAAGGTTAAACACACATAATGACATCATCATATGCCACATTGTGACGGCGGCCCTACCTGTGGTGTGACTCACTGTGGGGACGACCCCTCGCCTTTTGAAGTGCTCATCAGTGTCTGGATCCACCACCAGCAGCCAGGTCTCGCCCCCCCCTTTCTTTATGAAGGCCACCACCTCGGCGTGTCTCATGCCCTCGATGCTCACACCATTAACCTGGGGCAGAGACAAACAAATGGGGGTTCCTCTATCAACCAACGGGACTCCACTGACCTGGGCAACGTATTTATTGCAATTCAAAATAAATGTAAAGTTTTAATTTGAATATAGCGCCTCTGTTAAATGTGTATGACACAAACATGCTGCATTACCCCAATTGCCCAGTAGGGGGAGACATAAACCAACATACTGTTGAAGGGACTGGACAAACACCTCCACCACAAGCCTGAACTCTCGCTGTTTACATTTGTCTTCTTCAGGAACGCATGAAGTCATAATAAATCAAACATGAGGGAACCCTCTGTCAAGCACGGCGTAGTTAGAAGCAGAAACACCTCTACACCTGACGTGCAACAACACTCAGGCCTTTGGTTCATGGACTGATGCTGGACGAGTTAGAGGCCGCTGTTGCTGGCGCTGCGTTCAGACCTTGGCTTCTCTCTGAGGCAGGCGGCTTCGCACCAAGCCAAGTTACTGTTGGTGCACCATTAATAATTGATGGCTCTCCTGGGCTCCGGCTTTGCTGCAGGTTTCAGGTGACACAGTCCTGAGGGGGAGTTTGTTTAGAAAAAAACAAGCCCGCTGCTAATGACCAGGAGCAGCGCAGTAAAACGCTGGAGATGGAGGAAACAGGAAGTGGGATCAACAGATGGAAAACGCGGACGGCTCCTCTCCTCCCCTGCCAGTACCTGATCATTAGTGGGAAGCTGGCAGGTGTGTGTGTCTGTGTGTGTGTGTGTGTGTGTGTGTGTGTGAGTGTGTGTCGCATCAAAGTCATGATGACCCTTCCATGTTGGGTGTGTGTGGGAAGATGATTAAAGAATTAAAGCACACGTGTGCATCAGAGGAGAGTGAGCACCTGTTGTTTGTTCCCAGATGTTGCGCTGTTGTGATGTTTGGGCATCGTTGTTGAGCCCGGGAGCCGCCGACGCCAGCGCTTTCATCGCGGCCCTCACAACGCTGATACACCTCCAGTGTAATGAGGCGCGGCGAGAGAGTGAGCGAGAGAGCGGGCGAGCGCACGGCGTCATGGCTGCTCACCTCGCTAACGAGCTGCTGACAGACGACACGCATGGACGGAGCTCACGCACATTATAACGCGTCGTGCACTGTGTGTGTGTGTGTGTGTGTGTGTGTGTGTACTGGACGCTCCCACACGTTCTCAGCATCCATCCAACGCTCTGGTGCAGAATCAGCAGCAATATGCTCCGATGCCAAGTCACCGAAGTGTGATTTACAACACGCAGCTCCGACTGACACCGAGCAGCTGAACACTGAGAAGCAGCGGAAGCAACTCTATCAGGAAGTCCAGAGGAAGTGTCTCCACTATAACACAGCTGACCTCTGCTTAACCCCTACTCAGAGACCCCTATTGGATCCCATTGGTACTGGTCTGGAACCTCCTCGGATTCAGTCCTCTCTGTGTTGACTCCAGACTGGACTGCAGGAGCGAGCGCGATTCCTGCCTTGCTCATTACCGCTGAGGCAGTACTTGCTGAGGCCTTGGGGGACATCTGTGTCCGATCAGCGAGTCGCTGTCGTAAACGCTCCGGCTCCGCTGTCTGTCGCTGCAGTTTGACTTTGGCAACAACTAAGTAACAATGTTTTTAAGCTCGAAACCCTATTTTTAGAACCAGGCACACGGCTGATATTTATTTATTCTCATTAGCTGCTTTGTTTATTATTAAATTGGTGCACTCGGGTTCATCTGGACTTCCCTACAACTCCTTTTCTTTTTATATATAAATAAACTGAGTCAGTTCCACTGTTTTCTGTGTAAACACTGGTGGGCCGCACGCTGTGCTGTGTGTAAAGTCATGACTGTGCATCGATTCCAACTTCTTCCCTCTCAGCTCAGCTGTGGACATTCCCACTCGCCTCTTTAGCTAACGTCCACGTTCCCTTCCTACCTCAACGAGTCGGTCCTGAGGCCGGAGCCCGGCCCGGTCCGCAGGTGAGCCCGGATCCAGGGAGCGGACGTACTGTCCCGGCCGCGAGCGGTCGCTGTGGAGGTTGAAGCCGTAGCCTGTGTCGGAGCGCACCAGGTGGCACAGACGGGGAACCAGCTCGGACGGGTGGACCTGGACCGGGACCTGGGCCTGCGACTGGGCCTGGGCCTCGGCCGGGGCCACGGCCTCCTGGAAGAACAAGTGTGGGAACAGCGGGGGGTTAGTTAATAGATAAAACACAGCAGAGAGCGATGCAATGCCACCAAATCATTCACACATTCCAGTGTCTGTGGGACATAATTTATTCCTTTTCCTCATGTTCATCTCAGAATAGCTGTTATAATGGAGTGTGTTTCATTCTAGAGCGACTCCATCCATTTGCACCACATTACTGACAGTCCGAGCAGGGTGCACGAGGCCATTTATAGAAAGCGTATGAGCGAGCGCTACAGTGCGATCACACTGACGCGCCACCTACACAGACAGGAGGAAAAGGAACCAGACGGATCAGGACGGCGTCCGGTTCTGTGGAACCCGGCCGACCTCAGCTGAAGCGGGAGGCGAGGCCTCCGGGGGGAAAGCGAGCGGCTGAACAGACAGATCTGCGATCATATTGTGTAACTTGCGAGGTCTATTGTTTTCCACCGCGTTCGTGCACCGTGGTCCAGCATCAGCCTGCTAAAAATACATATGAGCATGTGGGCCGGACGGCGGTGAGGGAGAGAAACAGACAAAGGTTTGTGGCGTCAGAGAAGATGATGCTTTTAATTCATCGTTCCTTTCCATAAACTCTGTCGTTCCTTCAACTTACTGGGAAGGCGTCTTAAATCACGGCCAAGCCTTGACAACCACACGGCGCCTCCCACTCGGGCCCTCATCTGTATAAAATAACACAGATGGCAACATATAATTTCATGTCAGGCGCTGAATTCTTGGGGCAGCCTGTCCTGAAAGGGAGGGAGCTCCTCGAACCCTCCTGTTCCTGGCTGTGAGTGGCCGGCCAACGTTATAAATATAATGAACTATAATAAGTCTAAGTGTTTTTAACATCCGGGAATCTTGTGCGAAGGAGAAAAGAGACAGGGGAATAAGCAAAGAGGGACGGAGCGCGTGGGAGGCCGAGAAAACGAGATGCAGCGCGAGGACTGAGGCTGGGAGAGTTCCAGAAAGGAACGGGTGCGGGTTCACGAGACAGAACCAGAGGAGCGATGCACAGGAACACACCAAACGGCAGCGGCTTCCAGTTAGAGTGGAACTCCTCGAACCCAAACACAGCAGCGCGCAGCTGGGAGTCATTATGCGCGGGAGGCTGCCAAGCTAACCCCGAGCCGCCGCGTGGCCCGCTAACGGCCCTGCGGGGCCCGTGCCATCCCTCAAACGGCGCCGGCACCGCGCGGATCTGCGCTCGGACTCGTATGAGGTCGTGGTTGTGTTTTTAGGCCTCTCCGGTGATGGAGGTCGACAGCGCGGCCCCGACTGTGGGGCGGTGGATGTTTTGATGAGAGACGTGTTTTCCCCCGTGTCAGCGGTGGGTCATCAGCGCTGGGCTTTTGGCGGTCCCAAGCGTGTGTGTGTGTGTGTGTGTGTGTGTGTGTGTGTGTGTGTGTGTGTGTGGGAGGGGGGTTTCTACAGCCCGTGTGTTGTTTCAGGAACATGCAGGAGATCCTCTACAAATAGGTTTACATGGAAACATGTGCAATAAATCATGGAAACAATATGGAGGGTTCCACGCCTGCTGCAGAACATCATGCTTCGGCGCTGACCTGGCTGCAGCCGGGTTCGGGCCGAGCTCAGAGTTGCCCTTCAGTTTCCTGCCACAATCAGCCTTTGTCTGTGGCTCTGTGAGAGAACATGTGGAGGAGGTTCCTGTACACACAGGGCTCGTGTGTTGCTCTGCGGTGGCTTCAGATTTGATTTCATTTTCCCCCTGGTTCCGTTTTCACGCACAGACGTCTGCCTCCGCGCGGACGCTGGCAGTGATGTCGACCGACGATGAAACCAGATCAGGGTTTGTTGAATTATTGAGAAGTGTCTGCTGCTGAGGATGGATCATGACCGCGGTTAACCCTTTCACAGCCAAGGATCACTGGCTCACTATCGGCCCAAAGCACAATGAAGTGTGTGTGTGCATGCGCGCATGTGTGTGTGTGTGTCTGTGTGTCAAACAAAGAGCATTTAAAGCCACTGTATGTGTGTATGTGTGTGTGTGTGTGTGTGAGAGAGTGTTTGTGTGTGTGTGTGTGTGTGTGTGTGTGCATGCGAGGCCTTTTGTCAGCAGGGCTCTCACTTGCAAGCTTCCGATAGGGGATTACTGCAAACGTAATACGCATGTCAGGAGGTCAAGTTTCTCTGAATGCATATTGAACCGGCACATTTTCACTTTCAGCTTTATGTGCGCCCCAGCGCCCAATAACGTGCTCGAGGTGTCTGCAGGCAACCTTCGTACAGAATAAGAGGGCAGATGAGGTCGGTGGATGCAGGTTAATGACAAACGCTGTTCAAGGAACGTGAAACCATCTGAGTTTCTGCCCTGGCTCTGGTGAACGGACGTTTTTGTGACTTCCTCCAACTCCACCACGGTTCTTCCATGACCTCAAACCGTATCACAGCTTGTTAATGGTTTCTCTCTGCTTGCATGTAACTGTACTGGGCCGTGGTCTGCTACCAGGCGCTCGTTTATGCAAATCTGCTCCTTTATATCCAAATGTCTGTGCATAAGACCGTGACTCTAACCGCTGGAAAACATCCAGTTAACATCCAGTCAACATCCAGTCAAGTTCCAGTCAAGTTCCAGTCAACAGCCAGTCAACTTCCAGTCAACATCCAGTCAACTTCCAGTCAACTTCCAGTCAACATCCAGTCAAGTTCCAGTCAAGTTCCAGTCAACAGCCAGTCAAGTTCCAGTCAACATCCAGTCAACAGCCAGTCAACATCCAGTCAACTTCCAGTCAACTTCCAGTCAACATCCAGTCAACTTCCAGTCAACTTCCAGTCAACAGCCAGTCAAGTTCCAGTCAAGTTCCAGTCAAGTTCCAGTCAACTTCCAGTCAACTTCCAGTCAAGTTCCAGTCAACAGCCAGTCAAGTTCCAGTCAACAGCCAGTCAACAGCCAGTCAACATCCAGTCAACAGCCAGTCAACATCCAGTCAAGTTTCAGACAACGCTCCGTTTGTTTAAAGCCAATCAGCTACAGTAGAAACGCTGCATTTTAGAGTCTTTGTACTGATGTTGTGAAACCAGTGGAACCAGTTGCACTCAGAGTGGATGTGGGGCTTTAACATGTGGGGTGCACGTGGTCACATGCACAAGCTACTGGATCTATAGAGATCCTGTCATGGAAACACTGAAGCTTTTCAACGGCGCAAAGTGATCTCTCCAAAGGAGATCACTTAACAGAATAAAATGAACACACGTCTGCATCTGTTTGTGCGTCTGTCTGTCTGATGTGCAGCTGCTCAATCACACACTTCTGACAGTTGTGGTGCATTGTGTAACAACTCTCTGCTGAGTTTCAAGGTGGAATATTATATAGATATATTCATATCTGTGATGTAAATATGAATATGTAGATGGAGCCAGGAGCAATTTGTTTAGTTTATATATATAAACAAAGCTTCAGTGGGAGAAGATGAAGCCACGACACTAACCTGAAATAAATCTATAAATACTGTTCGATTCTCAGTTTGGTGAGAGACAAAGAGTCAGAGTCAGTGTTAGAGAGGAGGAGGCCAAGCAGCAGGTGGTTTGTGCATCAGAGGGGCTCCGCCTCCGCTCTGCTATCTGTCTCTGCCTTATCTGTCAGTACAACGCGTTTGAGTCAAGTGGCCGCGCGATAAGTTCCAGCGCCGGTTTGAGCCGCGTGCCGGCGTCTGCGTGAGCGTCTCTATCTTTACATTTCACTCCGTTTACACTCACATCAGCTCCACAGCCTGTTCCATGAGCAGCAGTTGATGCTGGTGATGGAAAGGGAAACCACACCCCTGTTATCAGCGCGTGCCACGCGTGTTCGTCTCTTATTGCGTGGGCAGCGCACGGTTGGATCCTCAGCCCAGTCCAGGCCCACCTACACACGCTCGCATTCCCACAACCAGCCGCTGGTATAAAAAACAGGAGATTAATAAAATGCAGGTGAAGAGCTGCTCTCAGACGAACGGCACGGCCTGCGATAGAGTCTACGTTATTTAAAGGCTGAAGTGATTTAAATATGTTGCAGCGTGGCAGGTCAGGCTTTATAAAGTAGTGCAATCTATAAAAAAAAAAAAAAAAGCCGGAGATCTGGGTCAGCGAGCGCCTCAGTCGAAATAGATGCAGATTGTGGACAGGGTGAATAAACTCAGGCCTGCTCACGTTTCTGATAACAATGAGAAGACATCATGTTTATGCATTAACCTGCCAAATGAAGCGAAGAGGACTTAGGTCAGAGCCCTGAGGTGCTCCACAGTCCGGACGGGCAGTGAACCGACCATCACAAGCGCTTCCTGCAGAGAGAAATCCAGCAGAATCTACAGCAGCGGGTCACCAGCACCAGCAGCGGCGCCGGACCGGCCCCTGACAGTCTGAACCCGACAGACAGGCTGCCAGTGTCTAACATGGGCCCATTTGAATACATTATCAGCTGTGCATGGGAAGATAACACCTGTCGACACACAGCTGCATTCACTCTCACACGCCCACGCGCATTTAACACAATGCACGCCTGTATTCGTGCGCTCCAGCGTTTCCCACCTTGCAGCATTCCGCCGCTCCTCAGGTCCCCGGCCTCCGCTCGCGACCCCTCCTCCTCGCGCCGGGACTGTTTTTACTCCCTCGTCCCCCTTTCACTGGGTGGAACGCGCTGGACGTGGACCCCCGCGGCGTGACGTGGCGGGGTTGGTATTCAGAGAGGGAGGAGGGGGATCTCCAGCACCGATTCCAGATGTTTGTAAAAATAATCGCACACTTTCTGACCCTCGAACCGCACAAAATAGTTTGAGACTTAAATGCCTCATTTTCTCAAGCTAACATTTGCTCCCCGCGCTGAGCACATGGGTGGGAGCACTAATTGTGCACAGGCGATGACACAGAACAAGGTGCTGACAACCTCCAGACACGCCGTGTGCTGGCGCATTAGAGCTGCCGCCGACACATTTTCTCCATTAACTCGGGCCGAAGGAGAAGTTGCGGCAGGAAGCAGGACGAGACGCGACCCGAACCGTCATCTCGTTTCGCTTTGTTGTGAACTAATGGCAGGACGCGATGTTTTGGTTGCAGAGGTACAAAAACATCAAAGGGAGCCAGAAATGAGGAGTTTTCTTCTTGTCACGACAGTTTTACCGCATGAGACGGAGGAAAAGCAGGACACGTCAGGAAACCAGATGCTCTCTGCGATGATTTGTCTGAATATTGAAAGCAGGGACATTATAGTTTATCTGCTGTTTATTGACGCCAGATTCTTCCTCAGAGATTCTCAAATGTTACTGTTTGTATTTACTCAGTCCCGACCTCGTGACCTCCAGCCCCTGTTTTGTCATGCAGAGCCATCTCTCAACGTCACACACACACACACACACACACACACACACACACACACACACACACACACACACACACACACACACACACACACACACACACACAGGAATGCGTTTAAAGGACTTAAAGCAGATGATGTGCACACGCAGAGACAGATGGGGAATTTATTGAGCCAATGTGCGAGTGATTATGTGCCCATGTTGACACCGCACCTCTGCTGCAGCTTTAGGCGTCACATCTGTAGCTTCACGGGGGGTTTCTGCGTCTCAGCGCATCCGCGTGCACCTGCTCTCTCATCACAGCACACAGTTAAAACCCCAGCAGTGGGATCATCTCTTCCTCCATCGTCTTCGCCTCCGGTGTTTCTCCACAGTCATGCACCCCCCCCCCCCCCCCCCCCCCCCCCCCCCCACCCGCCCACACACACACAAGTGAGTGGGGCCCACTTCCTGAAGCTCCCCCAGCAAAGTTTCAAGGTTGTTATTGGCTGCGCTCGCTTTTTAAATGCTCTCTCTCTCTCTCTTCTCGCCCGATTCGCTTTTTCCAGGCTTTTCTTTATAAAACCAAATATGAGAGGAAATGTCCTGCTGTCAGCGTTTTCCGACACGTCGGGAAAAACCAGACAACAACCTCGTGGCAGCGCGTACAGCTGTAAATGACAAACACTGAAGCAACACAACCAGAGGATTCCGAGCGCTTTGACGGACAAATGTCTTCACGCTGATCGCTCCGGTTTCCCTCTGGCTCCGTTGTAGCGATTACTCTGCACACATAAATACACAGAACATAATGCGCTGCATCAGCTCGGAGCATCAATACTGAGTCAGCATTTCTGCGAGATAGGACACAAAAGTCTTAGGATTCTTCTTGGCAGCGATCAAGTGCTGGAGCTTAAACAATTCATGCATCACCTCATTTAAGGCTGCAGTTCCACCAGAACCTTCCAGTGTTTGCGCTGATACGCTTTGGCTCGTCGTGCTCGACCCTCTTTCCATTCTTTCATTAGAGCCATTAAAGTCTGGGAGAAAGAGCGAAACGAGACCTCCAAGTATTTCCTGAGGCTTAGCTGAGCCAATCAAACCCCACCAAGCACTGGGATTTCTGCACTCGGGTCACAAACCCAGAGGCCCGCAGACACACACACACACACACACACACACACACACACACACACACACACACACACACACACACACACACAGATTTAACTGATTGCCCCTGTCACTGCGCTTGTAGGAATGGTGCCGCTCACGTATTGGCAGGACGGACCTAAGTGGAAACACATGTGCGAGTGCAGAGAGCGCTGCTGCCTCGCTGATCGGGAGCAGGCGAAACCCAAGCAGAGCGTCGCGTTCCATGGAGACCGAGCTGCCGGAAGTGCATCCTGTTTTCCATATCAACGCGGGACAATAAAACAGTGGATTTGGAAAAGGAGCGTGTAAACGTATGGAGCTGTGCGAGCTGCTGCGTCAGCGACTAATAACCCGAGCTCATGTTAACGGCCTGTTGGACACATTCCCTCCGGCGTCACAACCATAAATCAAAGGCATTCACAAAAGCTCAACTACATGTCTTTCTTTCCTAGACTTCATATTTTTCTGTGGATTTCCTGTTTTTTGACCTTTCAACCCACATCTACCAACCATCACACTGGGGGAGCAGTCAGCACCAGAACGCCGGGGATGAGCGTCACATTCACCCGTTTACCTTCTTCGCGGCCTTGGACGGCGTCCTCCTGCTGGGCTTCGGCACCAGGCCGCCGGCCGGCGCCGGGCGCCTGGACACCGAGCCGTTCTCGCGCTTCCTGCCGGGGGTCGACGGCGCGGACGACGGCGCGGGGGACGGCGGCGCGGGGGGAGGGGGGGTGGAGGCGCGGGGCCCCGACCCGGCCGCCGCCATCTCCTCCGTGGCCGTGAGGCGCAGGCCCCGCAGCCTCTCGTGGGTCTCCGGGTCCACCACCAGCAGCCGGGTCTGGTGCTGCACGGCCTTGATCCTCTGCACCACCTGAGGGACGGGACCACATGGGAACAGGTCACGTTCTGGACCACACTTCCTTTCGCGTTACCCCGCAAAAATGCAAACCGGGGCAGGAATTCAGCACAAGCGAGGCTTGTTTTGGTTCCTGCTGCCACAAGATCATCTACACAGATGTGGTCGGTGCTAATGTTCCTCTGTGACTGTGGGAAAGTGATTATCCGAGCCATGACGCAGTGAAACAGGACCACATGCAAACACAGGAGGAGCCGGAGCTTGTGTTTAGTTAATTTAGACCGTAACATCATTCACAACATTCAACATTTACCACATGTTCACAGAAACCGTCCTTGATGCACGTGACTGCGCGTGCGTGTTTACTGGAATAAGTCAAAGATGAGGATCCACTCCTTCAGGATGCTCCCTGGCCGCTCGGCCCGACTGAGCCCGACTCCTGCGTCCTGGAGCGCAAAGTCACAAGTCACAGCACGCACTCACCTGGTGGTGCGTCTCCTTTTCCACGTTAACGCCGTTCACGGCCACCACCCGGTCCCCGGCGCGCAGCCCCGACGCCTCGGCGGGGGAGCCCGTCTCCACTTTGCGGATGAACTGTCCGCTCTTCCCCTTTTCGCCGTGCAAATGAAAGCCATAGCCGTTGTCGCCCTTCGTCATGACGCAGAGCCGCGGTTTCCACTCGCCGGCCATTCCTGCAGCGGTCACCTACGGTGGAACAATCAAGCGCGCGAGCGTGAGTTCAGGAGAGCGGGCGCGAGGCTGAACTTTCCAGGAGCGAAAACATCTGCCCAGGACGCTCCCTCTCCCCACATCCCAGCAGCACGAAGCGCCGAGTGAACAGCACGCGGCACGATTACAACTCCAGCTGCGAGAAAATATGCACAAAAGGCAGCAAAGTTGAGCTCCGGGAAACAGAAGCCACCGGATCGGATGTCTGTATCCAAGCGGACGCGCACGGAGACCACGGACCTCAGAGCCTCCACGGGCGCGTGACGGACCGCAGGCGCGTTAGAGCCGAGGGCATCGCCGCGCGCTCACCTCTGCCTCGTCATTATCCATAACAGCCGCCGAGAGAGAACGGGAATTCGGTTATGTAGTTTGCGCGCAGTGCGCAACAGCACCGCCTCCCTCCGGCGCGTCCACCTGAGCGCAACACGCGGAGCGCGAACAGTGCAACACCGCCTCCGCGTGGCACGAGACGGGAGCTGAACCGTCCGGCTGCAGGTTCCATCTGTGGCGCATAGAGGGCGGTGAACGCTCGCCATTGAACCATGGGGTCAACTTATTTCCTCTTGAGAAACAGTCCAGGAACGACGGAATCTTTCATGCAGATTTGCGTGTTTGCTCCTTCAGAATAACGTATGGCCGATGCTCTGCTTCGGGAGCAGAGAAGGTGTGAGTGTTTTGGTTCTCTCTGATGAATCATTGCTCATTGCTTTATTTTGCTCGTGAAGGTCCAGTCGCCAGGCTGCACGGCGCTGGTGTTCAACAGGTTCGCCTGGTTTCCAGAGCCCAAATGAAAACAAACAGCACAAAGGCTCCCCTCGTATTCACATTAAGGCCGTTCCTGGATGTGTAAACGTGCCGTTTGGAGAAGGCACGCGCGCCCAGCTCGGTTCACCATCATCTTCCTGCTCCATTTGCTCAGGGCATCATTTGCTCCATCAGCGGACCAGCGTGCCTCTGGCTCTGATCCGTGGACGGAGGCTCTGATCCTAATGGCCAATCCCTCGAACGCATCACTTTCCAGTCCTGGAGGTGAGGACGGCTCATCTCCGTCACGCGGACACTTAAGCAAATTTAATTTTAGCAGCAGCAACACGGCGGCTTCGTGTTATGCTGTTGTTGTGGTGGTTGGAGGCCGGCTTTATTTTTAGGTGGGCGTTGGCGAGTCCCGAGGAACAAACAGATCGCTCTTGATTGTGTTCGCTGAAAATGTGACGAACACAGCTGATGGTGATGGCGAAACCCCAGATGAACCCCCAGCAGCACAAGTGGTCGCTTTCAATGGGAAAAATAACACGTAAAATGAATGATAAATCACGCAAAGCACATTATGTTAAATCAGAAAGCGAAGCCTTAAGGCGTCTGTTTCACAATAAGACACCCTGTCAACAGGCCGATACTGTAATGTTTTGCTCTCCTCCTCCTCATTCCACGTTGAACATTCTTTTCTTGAATTTCGCAAAAACATTTTCCTGCCCAAACGATCCTTCTTGCCAAGTTTCAGATCTGCCAAGACTCTGACAGATGGTTTCCAGCTCTGCAAGAATGTTCTCAGCCACACCAATGGACATTTAAATAGTTGACATCTACGAGAAAGACCACGGATCATTGACATCACATGTAAACGACTAGAACCAGAACAAGGGCCTTCTCTTTGTTCACGCTGGGAGAATTCAGGGTTCCCTGAAGGACCTTTGATGGAGATGAATGGGACGTTTAGTAACGCAGCCACCTGTAAATGTACAGGTCAAGATGAACCATTGGTCCGTAACCGACACACACACACACACACACACACACACACACACACACACACACACACACACACACACACACACACACACACACACACACACACACACACACACACACACGAGTGGCATTTGGCTCCGTGTTTATATCGGAGGAGGCAGTGGGTGCCGTGAGGGTGGACTCCTCGGGGGAACGTCCAAGTTTAGCCTCTGCCACAGCTGTCGCAGCTTCACCTAAAAGGCTCGTGTGTCAACAAACAGCCGGCATCCACGGTGCAGAGTGGCCGTACAAGGCGCGACAATGAAACTTTATGAGCGTGGCACGTTCGAAAACACACAGGCCTTTACAGCGTTTACAGCTTTTACAGCTTTGTCGTATAAACATCTTGTAAAGACTCTGTGTACAATTTCTGACGCCTAACTCAGACTGACCCCCCCCCCGGCTCATTCAGGATCTGCTTAATTGCTCCTGACTCCTCCTGCTGTGTCTCGCCGTCCACTTCCGCTTCACAGAGAGGCAGCTAAGCATCAAACGGGTGCAGGCGAACGGATGCGGCACATCTGACCGCAGGCGTGGGCGCGGGGGAGCGAGCTTCGCCGGTGTTCTGGTCACTGGAGCCTCTTTGTTTATTATTGACATGGATGGCAGCATCCTGCCTTTACTTTGGGCAGAGGTAGGAAAAGACAGCGTGGCGTGGAGAAAAGGCACAGCACTCAGCCTTAATTAACCACACAACAGCTTCCTCCTCCTCCTTCTTCCCTCAACAGCCTTTCAGGGCTGCTTGCAAATATCCACACTCTACTCTGAAACACAGGTGACGTAGACTGTGACCCATCTGTTATACATTGACTGTGTACTGTACTAGGACATGCACATATTTTGCTCCCACACTCAACCCAAAGCTTGTTCTGGTTTGTGCCCTTGATCAGTGAATTCAGACTATAATAATTAACCACACAGCAGCTCAACTCTGGTGTAAGGACTTAGGAGAAAGTATGTAATTATTCAGTATTCATTCACTCCACACGAGGTGAAGGGACTCAAATTCTAAACTCGGGCAAATAAAACAATAAATAGGATCATATTATATGAAACCTGTTGAGTATTTGCTTTTGAACGATGACTTTTAAATGTTCAGAAGCTAAATATTGGTTTTATTAAACCCACTTCCCCCAAACGCACCCTGGGGCTGAACAGACAGTTTCTCTGGGGCTTTTCTGTGGCAGCGATATTTATTTAGCCTCTATCCAAACAAATTCATTAGATTCCTTCAGCGTGACCCCACACATCGACCTCTCCCTGAGTTTATTTCATGTCACTCACCCTTCTCTTCTCACGTCTTTTCAGTGACTTCACAGTGGCACAGTTTGCATGTCCATAAATCAGACACAGGCTTTTTCCTGGTGTCTGATTTATGTGTTCACCAGAAATCCGACTGATTTCCTGGACGTGAGTCCAGAAGTGTTGCGTTGCATGAACCTTAATACCTGATTAGTATTTCTGAAAGTCACACAGTGTGATATTGAGTGAAGCAACCTCATCAAACACTGATTTCCTGTGTGTTATTTTTGTGCTGTCAGACTTTCAAAGTTAATTTGTGTGCTCATTTCACAACAGAGATAAAAAAAGACTAAAAATTCCTCAACTCATAAAAAACAACACACCATTCTTGCGCAAGCTTAGCTGCATCAACTGTCAGACCTTGAGAATAGAACGAGAATGAACCTCGTAAAAATCTGACCATATGTTGTATCATCAATCACACGTTTAATGATTCTGTTAAAAACCGTTCCAAGGTTGAGAGTTATGGCAGGATGCCACACAACGGGCTCGCTGGGCTCTTTTAGTGCAGCAGGCGAGAAGGAAGCAGGATCGTGCTGGGGTTGAACGCTCACTTCCCACTCTCCACTGGTTACCAGGAAGTCTTCGTATCATCGAGCTGCGTTCAGAAACCGCGGTTTCAATAAATTAGGGCTGGGCAGATCTTTGGGGATACAGCCTCCACTTTAGCACCAAATGTACAAATGAGAACTGATGCAGTTTCCTTGCTCCCACGGCTCCATGTGGTCGGATTACTAATATAGATGCTGGTGTTTTAAAGCGGGGTAGAATGTTTTCCACCATAACATAAAAACAATTACTTCCCAGAGATGGATCTTTTGTTTTGTAACAGGAAAAGGAACATCTATTAATAACCGGAGTTCAGTTCCACACAAGTGGGTCAATTTAACAGAAAACGTTAAACACCATAAAGGCGAGCGACTCAAACGGTGCGGAGAGAAACCAGACCGGCTGCAGAGCGCGAGAACCAGGAGCTTATGATCCTGATACGTGGTGTCTTCTTGCTGTAATCAAGCTCAATCAATCTGATACAGCTGCAGCCACCGCTATTATCATGACACCAAAGAGACTTGTCTCTGGATTGAAAACTATATTGGTTTGTAAAGTGACCACAGATGTAAACAGCCGTACCATAAGATTAATGGTTAGTGTGTGATACACTCTGTGCTTTAGTGAATAAAAACTGCCATGAGCCAAATAATTAAAATCAGAAGGTTTTCATCAGGCAGTTTGACTATTAGAGACCAAGAAACAAAACTGCAACCTCCGCCCTAAAAAAGTTAGGAATTAATTTATAAAAACATTAAGACATTTGTGATTTTATTCAGTTGACTCTTGATATCAGCAGTGGCCCTTTATGGCGTTTATTTCCCAGAATACCTGAGAGTCAAGAGGAACAGTTCAAGTGTAACACGCTCTATTCTCTGCTTCATAATAATACTGGCTCTTTCACTTGACATTGAGGTGGATGGAACAAAAGCTGCATGGCCACAAACACCAGGGTAACCAGAGGCTGCAGACGGCTCCCAGTGTGTTTCTACCCCCACGCTCTGCCACAAAAACAGGTTGTCAGTGGAAACACTCGCCATAAGGGCCCAGAAACTCTGATGTGGTATAAAGGTAGACATATCAAGGGAGCGCTGGACAACGCGCGTAGTTCCCACATGCAAGGGGCGAGAGGATGTTCAATCAATTTATAGCGAATGACATGACTGGCTCCGGTCCATGTTGCACAATTTGTTTTAAAAATGCATCACTGGCTCAAGGCGTACAGGAAATTTACTACAGCTGCTTAGGGCCCCTGGACCACCAGGGACAAGAACAAATAATGCACAGAGGTCAAAGCTCACTATACGTCTTCTGAACACTTATAAGCTGTGGCAAGAAAATGTGATTACAACACTATGAAGGATTGCAGTGCAGCAAGAGGGAGCCTGACCCGGCACACGAGGCAGCTAGTTAGCGTTAGCAGAGTTAGCATAGCCCACATCCTCCACTAGCATGTAAATAATGAAGCCGGCTGCAGCTTTAACTCTCTTCGAAGGAGCTTTTACGCCGCTGACGGCTCTCTGCTCATGTGCGTCGCATCCCTCTGGTGGAACGTGGCGGGCGATAGAAAGCGTCAGGTGTCGAGGAGACGCATCTGCATCTTCCCCAGACCAGCAGCCAGCGCCGACGGCTCAGACGAGGCCCGGGCCACATTCCTGCCGAGCTTTTTCTCCCCTCTCATGATAAAGTTGGAGTGAATGCACTCGGAATGTTTTCGCACGTGTAACTGACATTGTCATTAAAATTGAATGTGATCAAATAGATGGAAATCGTAAGGAAATATACTGGTTTGTTTCCAGATTTTTCCAAAAGATTCAGACTCGAAAGAAGAGAAAGGTTCAAGTACGTAGATGGTGTTTTAGCTGCAGCTACTAAGGAAAGGCTCCGTTTGCTTCATGCAAAGCAGTTAATTTGCAGAAAGTATTTATTGTCAGTTTTATAGAATATTTTCCATCTACTGTAAACTGTTTTAGTTTTATTGCCACGTCCTTGCAATATACACCCGTCCTATTTTAGCTCAGCTTGAACAAAAATATTTTATTGCAGAGAAACATTTGTAATTATTAAACCCATGAGACTGTATCACGTTATTTTTTAACAGACATTTTTATTCAGGTGAAAAGGGAAGACGATGATAAAATCTAATTCTCTTCACTCAGGGTACAAGCAAGTACCGAACAAACCTCCATCAACATCAATAACCAAAAAAGTCAACCAACAGAAAGGCTTTAAACCTGGTTTAACTGTACCCACAGCAGCTTTGAGGATCCGTAAAAAATGTTTTATTCCCGTGGTGAACTTTGGTAACACAACACTGCTCTGTCAAACAGCCTGGTTGATGTGGAGAGACATTAATATTCAAATATAAAGCTACCATCTGTTTCAAAGGAGATGAGAGTTTGACACTGCATATTGAGCTTTCACAGTGACAATAAACATCAGCTGTTTTACACACGAATCATGAATCTGAATGGGTCCAGCATCTAAATGAGGAGTCAGGCCGGAATACGATTGGATGGTTTAATCCACCACTGGTCCACTGTGACAGAGCAACGTGAGAGAGATGTGGTACATTCACTGGCTTTGCAAGTTTAAGGCATTTTTCACAGCTTTGTAACGTTCTTTGCAACGTGTCAGAAAAACCAACGAGTCAAAAGCAACAAAACAGACAGAAGTGAAGTATTTGTCCCCAGTAATAAGCAGATTAACACAGGCATAAATGGCTGAACTAGGTCTCTCCATCGCTCTCTGTTTGCTAAGTTCAAACTTTCTGATCCGTCTTTAATTTGTGCTGGAGAATTTGTGGTCATTTACTGAGCTCTAAAGATGCTTTTTCACATCTTCATGCTATGCTAAGCTAACTGCTAATTCGTTCTTTTTGACTAGTATTTTCTATGCACCACTGTCTTAGTGATTTATATTCATTTTATCAAAACAACAACATATAAAAAGTGTTATGTATTAATTTATAGAAACAGCAGCAAATACGGATAAAAAACAATGGTTTTACTAAAACGTGATATAAAACAGTCTGTAGCGTACAAGTACATCTGCTTGACAATAAAAGCCTGTGCTCTTTGTTCTGACAGTGTCTCTTACATCATAACATAAACAGACACCTCGTATAATGCATTCATTAAGGTGATAGTACAAATGCACAGCATGAAGTCTGTGATAAAGTCTGTGTTCTCCTCTGGCCCCCTTTAGAGGCCCCAGTCCAGAGTCTAGAGAGACCAGAGAGCCGAGTCCAAAGTCCAAAGAGGGCTGAGTCCAAAGACCAGAGACCAGAGGCCCCGAGTCCAGAGTCCAGAGAGGGCCGAGTCCAAAGACCAGAGACCAGAGTCCAGAGACCACAGACCAGAGAGCAGAGACCAGCGAGGATCAGCAACGACAGACGCAAGTGCCAGCCAACGATCGGCCCAGGTCCACATGCTAGTCAACCAAAGTTCAGGGAACAAGTCCACCCTCACTGGCTGTTCCCCGATTTTGACGAAAAGGGGTCAGTTTCAAGGTTTCCAATTACTTCCATCTTAAGACCCTGAGAGCAAGGACACAGCAAAGGCAGAATGAGAAACACTTACACACAGAACGCCAGGAAACCTACAAACATGAAATTCATCACTGGAGACGGAAGAGCTAGGGGGAAACATTAGAGAGTGATAGAGACACTGTCTAGTGAACAAGTCCTCTCTGGATTCTAAAAATGAGCGTCTCAGCTGAAAGGACTCGAACTGATTCATTTTCAAGTGTGGTCACTTTTTGTAAACTGTGCAATACACACTTTTTTCTTTAGTCAAAACCGAAGGATTCTTCGTTTTCTCATTCTACGTAGGTCTTCTGGGTGGGAAACTAGAAGGGTGGTTGACCTTGTGTGCAGAGTGTCTGCTCCCCAGCTGGTCGGTGGCGCCGACGCCGTTGGACTTGTGGCAGCAGAGCACCTTCTGGAAGCTCTGCTTGAAGTTGTCCGACAGGAAGCCGTAGAGGAACGGGTTGGCGCAGGAGTTGACGTAGGTGAGGATGACCAGGAAGAAGAAGAGGGCGGCAGTCGCGTTGCTCTCGGGGATGACGTGGAACAGGTTGACGATGTTGGCCACGTAGAAGGGGAGCCAGCAGAACACAAAAAACAGCACGATGACCACCACCATGCGCGTGGCCTTCCGCTCGGACCTCCCGCGCCTCGTCCGACCCACTCGCACCCCCGCCGACCTCATCTGTGTGAGACAAAGGTTTAAAAAAAAACGGGAGGACCGGAGAAAAACGGACTCGGGCGCGATTAAAGGCTCGATGGAACCTCACCTTAATCACAATGAGCAGGTAGCACACGCACATGATGAGGAGAGGGCCGAAGAATCCCACGGTTGCGGTGAAGAGGATGAAGGCAATGGACCACAGCTCGCTGGGCTCCGGCCACGACAGGTTGCAGGAGTGGAGCGACTCCTGCACTTGGGCGTAGATGGTGATCGGGAGCACGATGAGGAAGGATGTCACCCACACCATGCCGTTGCAGATCTTGGCCACCCTCGGGTTTCGGAACCGGGCGCTGCGGAGTGGGTAGACCACGCACAGGCAGCGGTCGATGCTCATCGCCGTCAGGCAGAAGATGGAGGTGAACTGGCTCATGGCGTCAGCGGTCATGCACACCTTGCAGAGGAATTCCCCGTACGGCCAGTAGGAGATCACGCTGTTGGTGCCTATGAAGGGAACCCCCAGGATGTAGAGCTCGTCCGCCAAGGCTAGGTTGAGGATATACATGTTGGTGACGGTCTTCATCTTGGCGTAGCGGAGCACTACGTAGATGACCAGCGTGTTCCCCAGTAGGCCCACCACGAAGACGATGCTGTAGATGACCGCTGTCACCACGCTGGTGGGCATCGGTTCGCCCGCGTCCGAGAGGTTCGTGGTGCTGTAGCCGAACTGGGAGGGCGTCAAGTTGAAGTTCCCGGCCGCCGGTGTCCTGTTGGAGCCGTCCATGTGGAAGGAGGGAGTGGGGGATTCCATTAGAGCATCAATTTGTCTATGAGAGAAAGGACAGAAACAAACACGGAGTCAATAACCCACGTATCAGCAACCTGTTATGAGATTCCTCCCCCGTATCCATCCGGACCTACTCCCTGATCTCCCCCTGTCTCTGATCATCATTCATCAGCTCACCTGTGCCTCATTCATCAAGAATTTCTTGTTTGGACCAATGTACCAAACCACTGTGTTTAACCAGGTTATCCATGCCGTGTGTTTCACATATCTCCTTAGTGCCATGCTATTGAGTTGCCATGTTTGTATTGAGTTGCCATGTTTGTTTTGAGTTGCTATGTTTAAGGTTTCTTTTTCTGCCACACCAATCGTTTAGTTCTTGTCTGTGACAAGTTCTGGTCTGAGTTTATCATTAAAGCTGCGTTTGCCCTTGCCCTGTTGCTTTGTGGGTCCAGAAAACAAAAAGGCATCTTTGAACTTGATCCTCCATCTTGCGTAGCGGACGGCTGTATATTGACAACAACCGCTTTGCTGCACTCTAGACAAGACGCCCATGACTAGAGGAGAAAAACCTGCCGCTGAGTAGTCTGTGCAGGTGGCAGCCATGTCGTCTGTTGTGAGTGTAACTGGGTTCAACACAAAACACAGTCTAACTGCTTGAGTTTAACCATTTATTGTCACGCAACAATTTCAGTGTTCCTCTTGCAAAGTAGAATCCCACAGAACAATGTTTGTTGTTAGTATCTTTCTGCACATTTTACTGTTTAGCTGCGTTTGTCTGCTGGGAAACTTTTTTATTTTAATGAGGATATTTTTTTGTTAATTTTTTTTAAAGTTTTTGTTTCACTTTTATTTTCCAATTAAGAAAATTAAAAACAGACTTTCCAGTCTGAAAACAACTTTTCCAGTGTAAAACATTGTTAGTCCTATTTTTGGGAATTCTAAGGTCGAGTAATTATCACAAATAAATAGCTTCAAGCTTTTATGACCACAAAAATAAATAAATAAATAAATGGGTAAACGGTGCTTGAACGTGTGTCTCCCAGTGTAATCATTAATTGGTTCTGCCGCTGAGTGGCCTCCATTCGTCCTCACCTGGTGCCGTCGGTGACCTTAAATACAAATTTTTGTTCTAACTGTCGTTTGACAGACGTTGCAACCTGAGGCTGTGAAAATTGTTGCACAAATAAATGTCTTGCTGTGCACATTCACTGAACCGCGCTCCAAAACAGGGCCGCCCGCAGCGCGTTGTTGGGAAAACAAACAGCAGAATGCCTCGTCCCCTTCAGTTTGCATCGGGCTTGACATTTTTTATTTTGTCCACCAAACTACAACAGCCGGAGCCGTGAGAGCGACACGCAGCTCGTTAAATCAGACTACATCAAATACAAGGCTCATAAAAGTCCCCAAAGCCGCATAATAAACCGTCCCCGTCCTCCGATTGCAAATAACCGCTTCGAAAAAAGAAAACAAGAAAAAATTCATATACATCCTTAGAATAATTCTCAGAAATGCCGCGACAGGAACAACCAACCTTTGCGCTCCCGCGCGCCCTCGGTCCTCCTCCCTGTCTGGATGCGTGATGCTCTCCTCCCGCAGTCCTCACGGACTTTTGGTTCCTCCGAAGTCAAAATCAACTCTGCCTCTCCTCTTTCCCATGTCCGCCGCACCGAGGACGCGTCATCCCTAAACCGCTCCCTGCTGTCCACGCGCTCGCATGTCCCAAGTCACCGCAAGCTGTTCCCGCAGGTGAATTCTGCGCGTGAGAAACCAAGTTCCGGAGCGGATGGGAAGTGATTCACGGGAGGCGCCGTGGGCATTTATGCGGACGCGTCACCCCGCCTTATGGATGCATTAGTCCCACCCATGGCTCTGAGAAATTGTTTTATAGATTTACTCCCAGCGCAGCGAAGAGGAAACTTTATAGGTACCTCCTCCAGTCAATCAAAAAAAGGTGATCCTACCTTTTTCTTTCCAGATGGAGAGGAGCCCTGCAGATCCAGCCTGGAGAATGGGTGGCCTGAGAGTGACCCGGGCCTGGAGCCCAGAAATGAGTTGGAAATAAAGAAGTGGGAGGTGGGTGAGACACTGGCATGTGTTTATAATTAGCTTGGAAAGGTGCCTACTTTAATACGGTGTCGCTTCATGTTATTACACAGGCTGCTGCAGAATTAACAGGCTGGACAAATATAGAAACGCATGCGTAGCCCAAACAAAAGCGTACGTCTATTTTTAGTCAGTTTAGGAAAAAGACGAAGCGTGAGTCCAGGTCACGCGTGGGTGCAACGCGTTTGTGCTGTAATGCACTGGGAATGCGCGGTGGGAAGCGGATGGCACTGTTTGCTTTATAGACGCCATCCGCCGGGTCCAACTACTCAAACGGGCAGATTTACGAGTGCCATGAGTGGATAACAAAGGTTTGCACTGCAGGGACAGGCTCATGATTCCAAGACAATAATATAATAACATGGTTCATTTGCACTGGGCTTTTTCCAGTGTGGGCAAGGACAGAGCTCATTATCAAGGTCATAATGACTTTGTACCCGACGTGTCAAACGGCACCATCTTTGTGATTCACTGGCAGATGAAGCCCTCGGGTTTGCTCCTTTGTGGACTCTCTGTTCCCGTGTATCTGTGGGTTTTCTCCCACTAGGATCTTAATTGGTCATCGATGTCAATACATGTCTGTCAGTTTAGAAGGTCCAATAAGCATTGACTGAAAGCTGGTTTATTAAAGGGCAAGGCCGCTACTTTGGCACATCGAAGCAATCGTGCTACACGTAAAAGTTGTTGCAAGGCGCGTGTTGTGACTCCAGAGGGAGCTGTGTGAAGGCTGATAAAGTATTTGTAACAGAGGAGAACAACGCTGGTGACACAACAGTGCAGCCAAAGCCAAAGGTGTTCACTGGCAAGTGGACTCGAACTATAAGCCGGTCGGGACGTGTCCCTTAGCTTTTGGAAACGAGCCCTTTTTAAATCTCTTTTTGTCACTTTATATTCTGTTCCTTGTAAACATTCTTATTACGTTTTCTCAGCCGATCTAATTTCTCATATAGATTGGTCCCATATAAACTAATCTTGGGAATGAAGTAGTCTCCAGGCTGACGGCTCCATCAGTGAAACGATTCAGCTCCTGCACTGAAATTCACTGGATGTGTGCTTCTGCAGTTTGGAGTCTTTGAAGCGACTGATGCAGCTGTTGGATACAGGATTACATTAGACAACAAAATGACTTGTTTTGCCTCTGAACAGCCCTGTTTGATTTTTTTCCTTTGACAATAAGACAACTTCAGTTCGAACTGTGTATTTGCGCCTCCTCAGACCAAATGTCCTTCATCATCTGGCACCAGTCAGACTGACAGAACGTCTAAGGAGGGTCTCGTTGCAGGTGTTTGGTGCTTGCGGCTCATGATGGACTGTACGTACATGAATCTTCCACCTTGTGCAAGTGAACAGGAGGCAAATGAATGAGTTGATCATCAACTAGCATCAACTCTTTCAGCATCAACTCATTCAGCAGCATCTTTGCATGCAGATGCTGCTGCTGCTGCTGTGATTCGCTTGCTAATGGTTGTAGGCCAATTATGACCCATCAGTACCAGCGTCTGAATGGATGCGTGTCTCATCCCTAGAGGTGAAGGCAGAGTTTGATTGCTTCATACAAAGTCATGCCGAATATCGTTGAAGATCGTTGTGGCTGCGTGTTTGGCGTCTCGTCATGCTGCAGAATGAGGGAGACACCGATTAAATGACTTGGTGCTGGATAAGAATTGAGCAACTCTGTTGTCCTAACATTGGCAGCGGCTTCACCATCACATCTGGGCTTCATTAGAGGCTTAGTGAGGGGCTTCATTCCACAGTTGTTATGTTTTTAAATTTGCGTTCTCTACAATTTGTAATCGTTGCATCTGCTTTGTGTATTAACTAAAGAGACACAACTGTGTTTTATTTTTCATGTAACAGGTAGTTTTTCCACACTCTGTCTGTGTTTACGTCACTGACTCATCTTCGGTTGAAATCAAAGCACTGGTGTGCTTTCACCCAGATTTCTCAGGATAAAGTTACAGTTAAAACAACATATTTCTTCTTCTAAGTCAAAACCTTTCCCCTCATATGGAAACTGTTTCAAATCTGAACTGAAAAGCATCAAACTTCAAAGTTGTTCTAAAAGACTATAAAAACATTTGCAGAATTTTCCCCTGAGGAGTGAATGAAAGGAGTTAAATTAGCTTCAAAGGAAACAAATGTGACAATCATTATTCTAGAAACAGACCAGATTGAAATGAATAAATTAAATCCACTTTGAAATAAATTATTCTTATTAAAACCTTTACATTAAATGGATTATTCTTGACTCAAATCTTTTATTTCCATATAACCTGCAGGTGTGTTTTACCCCATTTTAAAACTTGAGTTTCAGAGAGAACTGAAATGTCTGCACTTCTCCTAAAAAGGAAATATTAAAAAAAATGACCCACAGGTTTTTCAAAGGTGTTAGAAGTGAAAGCTGGAAATGACTAGCAAACAGCTCTTGTACGGGTCTCGTACTATTTTAACGACCACACACGTCTGCTCCACTTTTGCTCCGGCTGCAGCAATCAATGTTGAGCCAACGCTGCAGAATTCATCTCCGAGGGCACATATGCACGACACACGTCTGCCGTCCACATTAGCATTATTAGATCCAGCAGCAGGGCCATGTTTTGTGTACACACATAACTGGATTAGCTTGATTTGATTGTTGATGCTTTGACATCAGCCTGGGCCTTTCTGATTGAAACTGGTTCAAACCTGTAGAATAACACATTACACTCATCACTCAACAAAGTGAAATGTTTGTTGTCCACTTGTGTTGTTTTATCCAATAAAGGATGAAATGGAGATTAGTAACAGTTACAAATGTCCTTTACACGCCTTAATGTCATGTCATGTGTTGTTGATGGTTGGCAACAGTTTCCATCATCTAGTTTGAACGCAATAACATTGTTTGTCTGTTTTCCAGGAGACAACAGCAGATGTGGCCAGATGTGAGGGTCAGCATCGATTTAAATATTTAGAAACCTCTTTGTGAAGACAAGTTTTGCATCTGTGGTGATGGATTAAAGTTACAGGGGGCGTGAATTAGATGTTGGAGGATTCTTTGATATGCTTTCACATGAACATCTCACTACGAACAAAGGTGTTACAAAAATACTCAACATAGTTTGTGTCCCCGGTGTAACACAACTCAAACAGGCTCAGCCGCCGCACGTCGACTAAAATGAGGTCCTTTCCTCAGACTGACATGAGAAGAAACCCACGGCTCCACGCTTCAGTTCCTCCGTTCGGCTGGAGGTCACTCACACAAATTGGCGTGCCAGGTCGCACAAAAGGTGTGGGATTAAAACGCGAGGCTCGCTTGACTTCCTCCTACGCTTCCATTTGGTTGAGAGAGAAAGTAATTCATTGACGTCATACCTGTGAGCTCTCCAGCCCCGGACGACACACAGCCCAGACAGAAAAGGAGCTGGACAAAAAAAGAGGAAGATATCGTCTTGCAACAATCCCAACTGCACAAGCAGCTGCTACTCCTTGATTAAAAGATTTGCTGTTTCACTTTTCCCACACATCCTTCCAAAGTCTGGAAGTCTCCCGCGTTCTCTCTTTCCTCGCTGTCTCGTAAATCTCTGTCCTCGCTTTTCTCTCTTCTGTTTGTGTGTGTCTGTATATGCAGAAATCAGGATCGAGTTCCTGGTCAGTGGTGAATTCCTGGCACCTTTGTGCCATAAGCTGTGTCATCCCTGCAGTGATTGACGTATAAGTGTGTGTGTGTGTGTGTGTGTGTGTGTGTGTGTACTTGTTTTTCCTCCGATGCGGGGACCAGAATTCATGTTTTTGCTTTCAAGGTGAGGACACTGTGACAATGTGTGACACTTGGCGGGTCCCCACAATTTTGAAGGCTTTTTTTAAGGTCAAGATGTGATTTTAGGGTTGAGGTTAGAATTTAGTTTTGGTTCAGGTTAGAGCAAAGGTTAGACGTCTGCCTTTAGTCGTGATGGTTAGAAGTAGGGTAGGGGGCTGGAAAGGCATTATGTCAATGGAGGTCCTCACTATGATGTAAGTACAAGGCTGTATGTGTGTTGTTGTATGTGTGTGCGTACAATGGTGAAAACCCACCAGCTTCACTCAATTTGCCTATTCATCAGCTGAATAAACAGAGGAGGCTGCACTGTTTGATCAGTCGGTCTGTGCTTCATGATCCAAAGTTCCTGAAGGTTTTTTTATGACAGTGATACTGAAGTTTTAATTATTAACTAACTCGTACGTAGCACACACTCAATAAATGTCCTTTGACTCGAAAGTATTTACTAAACAACATCTGCAACTTATAACAGCAAACTGAAATTCTTTTGAATGAGCGGCAGCTTTAATGGTTATTAGCAAAAAACACCAGATACACAGAGTAGATGCTGTCCATGGTGTAAACGATGAAGTTGAGGATGGTCATGAAGGTGACCACTACCAGTTTGTCCCAGCCACAGTGGTGGCCACAGTCATCGGGCCTCTTATTGTTCCTGAAGCTTTCCAGGGGCCACATCACCATAGCCGTCATGTACATCAGCGCTGATACGACGTTGCAAGCGACCGCCACCGGCTCGAAGGAGAACGGGAAGAACAGCGTCAGCTTCCCGGTGGTGACGAGGATTACGACCATGGCAAAGACGAAGCACAGGGAGTAGACGGCCACGCACCACCTCAGCTGTGGAGAGGCGCCGTAGTGTCCGGCCTCCAGCGAGGTGAAGACCAGGCAGGCGAGGAAGGCCTCCAGCATCTTCATGAGGCCGGGCGGCGTGGACAGGAAGCCGCTGGTCTGACCGCCGGGGCGCAGGCGCGTCACCGCCACCTCCGCCGCGTACGCGCCCAGGCAGAGCCACGAGGCCACGGCGGCGCCGATCTGCCGCCCGCAGCTGCCGCAGGCGAAGAGCGTGGGGTAGATGACGGAGGTGGCCAGCAGCATGAGGCAGGCCAGGACGGCGAAGGCGGCGGTGAAGTCGTCCCAGGCGAAGGGCAGCCTGCTGGCGACGGCGGTGAATTCCAGGACGACGATGAGCAGCGTGAAGAAGCAGCAGAAGCACCAGGCGAACATGCACCAGGTCCAGTAGGGAGACGGGACGTGTCCCACGGTCGCCACCAGGATAAAGGTCACACAGGTGAGGACGGCCGCCGCCATGCGCATGATGCCCACAGGCCGAGTGAGGGAATGGAAATCCACGTGGATCATGGCTGGACTGGAAAGGTCTCCTACAAAACAGTGTCTCAGTGGATTTTAATTACAGCCTCCCAGAGACGATCCAGACCCCGGGTACGGAACGAGATCCTGTCGGAGAAATCCATGTGGTCGAGAGCCCGAGCGCCTGTTGAGACTGAGAGCTAACGTGGAGGAGCATCATGGTCTTATCTGCCCAGTTTATGGCTTCTGTGATAATCCACCTATTGGTTACTTACTGGGATGGACGTAGGTCACGCCCTGAGGGAAAATCACTCATGTCCTTGAGTCCACTTAAACTGTGGCTGCTGAGACATTAAGAGGGTTTGAAGGAGCAAACTATTAAAATCATCTCAGAAAACAAAAGGATGCATTTGTGTTTTAGAAAGTGATCAATTAAAGGAATGTTTCCATCAAACAAACCCAAAGAGCAGATCTGGCTCTGTTTTCAGTGTGAGTAGTCTCTTCTTTCTGTCTGTAACTTTGTTTTTCCCATTTGTCTTCTGCATAAATGTCTCTTTAAACAATCACTGGTAAAAGGTCACATACCTTCCGCATATATTCTTGGTTATCACTGATACAGATAAGATACACCATTCACCATTCACACATTATCACATTATTATTTCACAATATTATAACATTAACAACATAAATCAAACCAGTGTGTGAATCAACTTTTATATCATGTTTTACTGTTTACAGACAACGGATTAAAACTGTTTTGGACGTTTGAATTCGACAGAGTTCGACGTTTGCTTTTCTGTCTGTGGGAAGTTTTAACTGACCGTCGCTGCATAGTTCAGGGTTCGTCACAACCTAAGCAAACATGAGCGGGGTGGGTCCCGCTGCATCTATAAAACCATTAAACGCGCTTTTTGGCTGTTAAGTCATCGTTCAATACTTCTCAAATGGAAAATAGCAAAATGTAAGAACAACAATGTTCTGTAGGACATCTATGTACTGCTGACATAGAAAACCAGTCTCACAGAATAAACCGTATCCACGATGTACGCAATGAGGTTAACGCAGGTCATGAAGGTGATGACCACTAAATTATCCCATAAACACAAGAACCCAGGCCGGCAGGTGCTGGGTCTGGGGTTGTTCCTGAAGCTGTACACCGGCCAAATGACCACAGCTGTCATGTACATCAACACTGCCAGCACATTGCAGCCCGTCAGGACCTTGTCGAATGGTGCGGGGAAGAGAGCGAGGAGGCGGCAGATGGTGAAAATGATGATGAGCAGTGCGAAGATGAAGCAGATGGAGTAGACGGCGACGCACCACTGGAGCCCAGGATGCACATAATAGTTGATGTTGCCCAAGCAGATGAAGATGATGCAGGCCACGAAGGCCTCCAGGACCTTGAGGAGTCCTGGGACTGTGGACAGGAAGCCGCTGAGTTCTCCTGGTTTGGCCCGGGTCAACCCGACCTCCACGGCGTACAGGATGAAGGCCAAGATGGAGGTGACGGTGGCTCCAATCTGCCTGCCACAGGTCGAGCAGGTGAAGAAGACGGGGTAGATGATGGAGGCTGCCAGAACCTGGAGAAGGAATCAGGAGGTCGTTACGTGAGCGATGTAGGACCAGCAAAGAGCAAACATGCTGTTAAGGCCACAACATTAACATTTTTTTAGCCAGTGACTAAATCTTCCTCACAACATGCAGACGATAATTAAGACAGAACACGCACCATTAGCATGGCCAACATGGCGAAAGCCGTGGTGAAGTCAGTCCAGGAGATGGGCAGCTTCGCGTGGACCCCGATGAGCTCCAGCAGGAGCACGAGGAAGGTGACGGAGAAGCAGAAGCACCACGAGAACATGCACCACACCCAGAAGGCCTGGGTGGAGGTGCCCACGGACGCCACCAGGCCGAAGGTGACGCAGGTGAAAACCACCTCCAGCAGCCGCACGATGCCCACGGGTGCCGTGAGCGTCTTCACGTCCACCGTCGCCATGGCGATAGAGTCCTGCGCTCAGATTATGGTCAGTTGATCAAATCCCGTATGTGGCCTTCGCTGCCTTTAGTCCTTCTCTGTGCAAACCCTCTGTTAATGGGAGGCAGGCGGACAGATACTGTCAGTCAGATGAATGTGCAACCTTTGGCCGCTCCCTGGTCACCGCCCAGTCAGAGAGAAAGGTCTTTGTTTGAGGAGGGAAGCTTCACTTCCACGTCCTTATCGGCTGCATGTGGTTCGCTCAATAAAGTAATTATCACATTATTACAGTTGCGTGTGGGAGGAGCCGCTGGACCTCTATTCAGTAGAGGTGCGCAGATAGAGCCTAATATCGATAATATTGATACCAGCGCTAGTATTGAGATCGATTGATATATTATGATTTTAAAAAGGTGGAAGTGAGTTTTATTAGTCATGTTTGCTTGTTGTTTTTCAGGGATCAGTGAGTGTTTTTTTTTTACCAGGACGTTTGTATCGTCCCTGTTTGAGAGTGCAACACGCGACAGGGCAGATTTCCAAAAAGTCAATCATTCAGTCCAAAAACATTTGTCTGTGCCCCATTTATTTACAGAATCTGACAAAACGTATTCACAGTGCATGGAACTAAGTCTCTGTTGAGGGTCATCTCAGCCCCCACCCCCTTAATGATGTAGCACACACTCATGCAGCACCAAAGGCACAAGGCCCCAATCAAAGTACACACCCCAAAAACACAACCGAGCCACTTAATTAAGGAAAGGACGCGTTCATTGGGTGGAAGAAGATAGTTATGGGTACGAGGTTAAGTAATGAAGACAAACTGAGGGGGAACATGAACGTGAACCAAATAACGTCATAATCCATCAGGTGGCGTTTGTCTGTCCAGTCGTTCATATCAGAGATTGATGAGTTTGTTTGTTCTGGACCCAAATGGTAAGAAACAGAAATACTGACTAAGTACTGTCCAAGTATAATCCTTAAAGTCCTACAAGCTGAGCTGAAATGTTCAAGTCAGTAAATCCCAACAAAAACACAAAACACCCCCCAGGAAACCTGCGAAGAAGCAAAAAGGCCAGACTTAATAACTGGTGATACTGTTGTTACAAGGACCTGATCATCAAGCAGCCGTCAGCTGCCATGTGTTCTATTGTATGGACAGAAAGGATCCCTGGTTTACAAGGTCACGATGTTCCCACAATGAAGACATGGTCACCAAGTCATCTGGGAAGGCTAAATTCAGAACCCGTTCCAGCTGAAATTTACAGTTTGTCTCACTCAAAACTGGGCTAAAGAGGCACAATTGGGGGTCAAAAGGTCAAGCTGTTCCCACGGCGACGAGCGTTTGGGATCGGAGACGCATCCTCCTCGAGGCGCTTTGCTGCTCTTATTTATTTTTATTTACTTAAGGTTGGTTTTCCAGGTCAGTGACACGCTCGGCAGAGGGCGGCAGAGGAGCGGTGGCTCAGCAGCACATGTGGCTCAGCAGCACATGTGGCTCAGGACTGGGTGGAAACCAGGAAACATCTGGATCGGCGAATATCCACAACATTGACCAAGATCAGGGCCCCATGAAATCTAAAAGTATTAAATCTGAACAGCCCAGTAAGAGAAAAATACATGGCTGTTGATATTTCCCTACAGTGGATGCGGGCGCAGCAGTAACAGTCAGTAGAGGCTGCTGCTCGCTCTATATACTCACGCTCATGCTCATAACAACAATGTCTCTAATCAAATAAACCGTATCTATGATGTAAGCAATGAGGTTAAAGCCGGTCATGAAGGTGATGACCACTAAATTATCCCAAAGACAGAAACGTGGGCAGGGGCTGGGTCTGGGGGTGTTCCTGATGCTGTACAGCGGCCAGGCGACCACAGCTGTCATGTACATCAACACTGCCAGCACATTGCAGCACGTCAGGACCTTCTTCAACGGTGCAGAGAGAGCAAGGAGGCGGAAGATGGTGAGAATGATGACGAGCAGCGTGAAGATGAAGCAGATGGAGTAGACGGTGACGCACCACTGGAGCCATGGAATCACATAATAGTCGATGTTGCCCAAGCAGATGAAGATGATGCAGGCCACGAAGGCCTCCAGGACCTTGAGGAGTCCCGGGACTGTGGACAGGAAGCCGCTGAGTTCTCCTGTTTTGGCCCGGGTCAACCCGACCTCCACGGCGTACAGGATGAAGGCCAAGATGGAGGTGATGGTGGCTCCAATCTGCCTGCCACAGGTGGAACAGTTGATTGAGACGGGAAAGATGATGGAGGCTGCCAGAACCTGGAGAGGGAATCAGGAGGTCGTTACTTGTTGTTAACATCAACATTAGTCAAACTGTCGGATCCCTGGGCCGTTCCCTCGCTTCCTTTCTCTCTCCTGCTTCCTATTCTCTTACCATGCTCACTTCCACTCTTTCCTTCCATTTCCAGTTATTTATTTTTGTTTATTAAAGTTGATTGTAAGTGTAATGGGTCTGAGGAAAGTGAGTTAAAGTTAGTATCACTTTTTGGTTCCTGATCCTGATCGAAGTAAGAGTGTGTGGCACTCTCTGGCATTTGACAGTAAAAGCTGCTTTGTAGCAGACCTTACACAAACAGGTTAGACTACGTGTTTTTTTTCCTATTAGCTTCCTGACAACATGACCTGCTAACATGCAGATGAGCAGCGAGACGAGAACACAACACGCACCATTAGTGTGGCCAACATGGCGAAAGCCGTGGTGAAGTCGGTCCAGGAGATGGGCAGCTTCGCGTGGACCCTGATGAGCTCCAGCAGGAGCACGAGGAAGGTGATGGAGAAGCAGAAGCCCCACGAGAACATGCACCACACCCAGAAGGCGGTGGTCGCCGACGCCGCCAGGCTGAAGGTGACGCAGGTGAAAACCACCTCCAGCAGCCGCACGATGCCCACGGGTGCCGTGAGCGTCTTCACGTCCACCGTTGCCATGGCGATAGAGTCCTGCGCTCAGATTATGGTCAGTTGATCAAATCCAGTATGTGGCATCGGATCGCGAAACGTGTTGCAGCAAAGTGTGTGTGTGCTTCATTTGCATTTTACCCATCGGCCGCGGGGCGTTCGTGTCAAGGCAGGCTGTGTGCGCTGCATTTATGGTTCCTCATTCCTTCGAAGGAGGAACCACCTCTGGTTGCAGCTCTGGGGGATATCATGGCATATTCCATGTTTTCGCTTATTCAACATGTGTAAGTCACTTGTGAAACAAGTGTCTTGACTTGTGTCACACACACTTGTTTCACAAGTGACTTACGAGGAATCGAGCCTCATGCACAGTAAAGGAGAAGAGTGGAAGACAGATGTGAGGACACTAAATGAAGCATTCATTAGCTGCATTTATGTTTGTCGGTTTTATTTTAAATTGACTAAATAAACCAAACTCAGAGGAACATGAGTTCCAGTTCACGTGAAGCCTTAAAGGTGAAGCTCAGTGGTGACGTTTGTTTGTCTCATATGATCCTTAAAGTCCCGCAACCTGAGCTGAAACGTCCACATCATTAAGGCAGCACGTCATTGCAGGTCACGACCAACAGAGGGCAGCAGAGATGCGTCAACGCTGAGGAGAAGTGAATGATGCATGAGTAAAACACAGTCCAGTTAACGGTGCTTTCACTGGTATTGGTGTAAATTGGTACGTACTATTAGTAATGTTATTTTTAAATGTCTGCTGTACTGTACCTACAGTGGATGTGGCCTCCTCCTCCTCCCCAGCACAGACTCCGTCCTGCATCGACTTCCAGACTTCCTCTCTTCTCCCTAATCTGATTATTTTTAGAGAGCAGCCACAGGTCGGCTGAACTCGAAGCAAAAAGCAGGGACTGGGCTGCTGATGCACTGCACCCTGCATGGGTGTCAGCTGACTGACAGATCATTCTATTATATGAACTGGGTCTGTGTCTGTGACAGACAGGCCTCCCTCCTCCTCCAGCTGCCTGCTTTTAAGGCAACACGGAGCCAGAAAGCAACAAAGGGGAGGAAGGAAGGAAGGAGATAATGTCGAACGGATATAAAATAGGAGCCACCTCTTAGATTTAGTTACCAGAGTTAAAGAAAATGAGCACAAAGAAAACTCTCAAGTCTTAGCAAATGGAACCCAACACCTCGAATGCGTAGATGCTTCAGTTAACGGATCTGGACGTAGTTAATGGGAAACTCCCTCTGTATATTTTCTCTTACGTGGATTGAAAAATAACGTAAAAAAGTAACGTCGCAGTCACCGGATGAGTAATGTGACTTTTGTGAGGTGTCTGTGGTCAGGTCGTCATGGGTCAAGACTAATTCCTGTTGCCAAATAGTGACATTGCGTAAGCGCTTGGTTCTTTTCCTTCCAAAACACCACAGAGCAGCGAGAGGCCGGATCCATCATTCCTCCCTGAGAGGTCCAGAGGAACACGGCTTGGTTGGGAGCCAGTCACAACATTCTGCAGCATTGTTATGCACTTAGTCACAGGTTATTACAGAGTGCAGGTAGCAGAGCAGAGGCCACGTTGGAGAGAGGATTCAAACTGAGCATTTATACAGAAGCACCATCCAAGAACATATGTTGTCCAGACAGCCTGAAGGCAGTCCAGTCTAAAGAGGCAATAGTGGGCCAGGCCAAGTTAAATGTCCATAACCCAATAACCCAGAATCACGCCCCAGAGACAGAGAGGAACCAGATGAAACCAATCAGTGGGAGACAGGAAGTGTCAAAGTATCGCAAATGACCATAGAGCTAAACAGACCTTTCAGAATAAGAGCTCCACTGACGTGGTCGGCATCTTTCATGTTCATGGTAGGCTGATATTTATTAACTGCCTCTGTTTTCTGTCTGTCTGTGAAATGTGACAAATGACACCTTTAACATTGTTTCAATAGGCCACATCCACCGAAACTGAACTTCTTGTCAAAGCTTGAGTGGGCTTTGTAGCTGCGGTGTAGACCTGTACCTTGTAGACCTGTGGTTTGAGCGTGAACAACCCCGGAGAGACGAGAAACACGAACCTGGAAGCAGAAACAGAACCAGAAAGATTGAGCATCTGATTTGTGCTCGAACGCAGCGTGGGATCACCTCCATTGACCTGAGGCAGCTGAGAACACACGGCACTCCCTGCTCCTGAAAGCCTCCTCAGAGGAGCCCCACCCCATCATAAACCAATAATGTGTGGATTATCGCGTCCTCATTTACAGAACTGTACCGAGAAGCGGCTGGAACCAGGAAGCAGAGTCGGCTTGATTATTAATCTAACGTGCTGCTTTCAAGTGAAGTGAGCAACTGCAGGAGACCACAGAACAGGTACGCGGCTAGAAACCGAGAGTCTGGGAAGCGTCTGTTTTTTGAAACAGCCTCGTGCCTGGACGTATGGGCCCCACGGGTTTTCATATACAGCCTATGTGGTTGTTGACGGATTACTGAGGCGTTGTATTATGTCAACAACAATGGAGTCCTTGTCCTGCAGCAAAATCACATCCCTCTCCTTCTCCGTCCTCTCGTAGCTCGACTCCTGCTGCCCTTCGTGTGCGCGACCTTTGAATATTACACCCCAGAAATTCCCTTCTGACTCACCGGGTGAGGGGAGGAGGAGCGTGGGGAGCCTGTTGACCATTAACACGTGTTACAGGAAGGAGCAGTGCTCTCGCTGCGCTCGCTCACTTTCCTCTTTGCTTCCACCACGACCGCCTCAACCCATCGCTGAGCCTCTGTTGGAGGGAAGCCACAGGTAGGAGCCACTCTTTTAACGTGTATCTGTGGAAGGAGCGACTGCTGCACTTTGGATGTAAATCCCAATGCGCTTCATGGCAAGCGCGCCTCGCTGGCACATGACGGACTGGGTTTAATCGTCGGGGGTTTATGGTGATTGTGTCTCGTACGAGCCGAGGACGTCGCGTCAGACGGAGGAGGGCGAGGCTCGACTGGAGAGGCTCCGTCACGTGTGCGGCTCCTGTTGCTCATGTTGCTCTAACTCGATTTCAATAGAATCCTCATGGGACGCAGCAGCCTCACGAGGACTGTTCTGGTGGCGTCGCGGTGCAAACTGGGGTGAAGGAAAAAAATGTGGGGGCAAATTCCTTTAACTTTACTGCCCCCGACCACTTCCGGGAGATGATGCAGAACGGCTGCTCTTTACCCACACTGCATCACACAAAGTGGCTCAAATGGATTGAGTGCATTATGGTTTTGCTTTTACGTTTGCTACTGTGGAGGTTTAATAGGAAACTCAAGTGCAGGTTTGAGGTCATTTCCTTAGAAACTTGAATAAAGACCTGTGGAAGGTTTAATATCAATCATACATCATTGGAAACCACAGGAAGCAGTCAGCTGCTTTTAATCCTTTAAATATCCACAGTGTGAAACGTGTTGGGATTATTTGACTACTGTATTTGACTACAGCTCAAGCATCCACTTTTGTTTAGAGTGGAAAGAGGATGTGAGACACATGAACATCGGCACAATGACACAATGTTCCAATTCCCACCGTATCACAGACCTCCTACTGTTTTTCTTACCTTACTGTATATATGCAGAAAATGATACGAGTGTCTTTCATACTTTTCATGCTTTTGTCAAGACTTTGGACCATGGAGAAAGGACCAGTGGAGGCGGCTCCGCCGTATCCAGGGCCGCCTATGAACTATGGGGGGGCCATGCCTCAGCCGGGCTTCATGCCTCCTGCTGGACCTCCACCGCCTGGATACCAGGGAGGTCTGTGTTTGCACAGCGTTTGACCAACATCCAGAAATAAAACAAGCAGTAAATCTAAACATTCTGTGCCATATGTCGCTCATGCAAACGCTGATTTGCTTCAGTAGATGACTTATGAAAATGAAGCTGTTTGTCTTTTGCCAGGTGCTCCTTATCCCCCAGGACCAGGTGCACCTGCCACAGTAGGTGAGGCGACTCATGAGTCAGACGCATGTATGCTGAAGGTTCAGACTCACAAACTGTCGTGTAAACAGAGCGGCAGGTCATGTGTGACACGTCTGCCGCCTCCTACGAACCTGATCTGATCAATGGGCCATTTGTTGCCTCCACGCTCAATCAAACAAAACACTGTTGTTCAGTTTGCTCTGTGAATCTTCCTGGGCCTCTGCTCTGCATTAAAATCAGTCTGACCTGAAATGATGTTTTATTACAGTAGATCCATGAAGGACTGAGCCACTGTACTGAGCAAACAGCATTTTGTTCAAAACAGGCCCTCTGCTTATCAAATTACAGCCACCAGCGCCCTCTGCTGGCCGAGCTTCGCCAATGCAGTGCTAGGATACAGCAATAATATGTTTATGTATCATATAAACGATTTGTCACTGCAAATGATTAGAAATCACATCATGCACCGCAGAACTGGTTCCTGTGAGTTACATCTGCAGGTTTGTACAAGTAAGTCCTCCAAATAACACTTTCCTCTTTGCATTTCTCGTCCAGTGACTCACGTCGTGGTATCGCCTACGCTAACCGACATGCCGGGACAAACTGTGTGTCCCCACTGCCAGCAGACGGTGATCACGGTGACGGAGCACCAAACGGGCCTGCTCACCTGGCTCATCTGTGGCGGCCTCGCGTTATTTGGGTAAAAATGCTTTGGGCCAATCACAGGGTAGAAATCTGAAACCTCACTCCGTTTGGCCTAAATTCACCGTCTTCCTCCTCCAGGTGTTTCCTCTGCTGCTGCATCCCATTCTGCGTGGACTCCTGTAAAGATGTGGAGCATCGCTGTCCAAACTGCCGAAACATCGTCTACGTGTACAAGCGAATGTGAAACGAACCTGTCGGTGAATGTCAGGTGTCACGTTTCTGTAGAGTTTCATAGACTAACTCTAGCTTATGGTAATAGTGAACAAAATAAAGCTGCACTTATAATAAATGTGCACTCAACACATTTACCTGCAGTGAAATCATTCCGTAATATAATCCAATATGCTTAAAATAACATCATTTATAAGCTGCTTGTTATTAAAGCAAGTGGCTGTGGCATTTACTGTGAAATATGTTTACTATTCTTCTGTCAGTGATATTGATATAATTGATATTTCAGGTCTCAATATTTCAGGTTGTTTGCTTCTAATAAACGCCATATGTCCATATGAACGGTGGAATGTTGAACTTGAGGATGTGTTTGGGAGGTCAGTAATGTAAATGCATCAAAATGCATCGTGTAAAACCTGTTTAAAGTGAATATGATTCAGACAAGAAAGGAGGCAGAGCAGTGTGCATTCTCTCTGGATTTTATTCTTTAGGAAGAGTTCTGCTTGGAATTACAAAATGCACTGGTAGAAATAGCGGTGAGACAGGTTGAGAAAGTGACAGGTAAGAGTGCGAGAGAGACAGAGTTAGAGAGAGAGAGAGAGAGAGAGAGAGAGAGAGAGGAGGGAGCGAGTGAGAGATCCAAGGTTCCAGAGCCAAGTCTGAGGAGAGCATCATCAGACTTGGCCCGTGCTCCCTCGGACCCTCACACAGAGCAGAAGGGACAAAACACCATCGTCTGAACTGTGTTTTTTTTCCAGTATAATCAGTTCATGTGTGGCGTCCTACACATGTATGTGTTGTGCCTCAACCCCATGTAAAAGAAGAAAACAAACGAGACGCAGATTCTCATCAGTCTCTGCCGTGTTTTTTTTTTCTTCACGTTTTTTTTGGGTATTTTTTAACCTTTTTTGTTTTCAAAAATAGAAGGAAAAAAGGAAACATTGCTTTTTAAAAACATCTATCTATTTATATATCTTTTTTTTTATTCCTCTGAATTCATTTATTCTGCTTTTTCTTTTATGTCCTGAAGATGACTGTTAACCCACGGTGTGGCATGCACATAGCACATGCATTTCTGGAACTAGATATTTTTTCATTTTTAAAATCTTTTCTTCCTAAAAAATGTTTTTTTTTTTCTCCTCAGTAGCGGCTTTACATTGCCTTTTGAAGACTTTGTGTGGTTAATTGGCGTCAGTGGATTTCACTGCAGCATAGACACAGAGATGGAACGTGAATTTATGGGACCTTGCATGTTTCATTCAGGGGGTTGCTGACACACACACACGCACACAATTTAAGGTTAGTTAGAATGGGCAGACGATATCTTAAGATTTTTAAAAAAAGAAAAGCAGAAGCAGAAACATATAACGCAAAAAAATGATCGGAAACACACACACACACACACACACACACACACACACACACACACACACACACACACACACACACACACACACACACACACACACACACACAAACCCCATAACCAGAAGCTACATTGTCAGCAGCTTTCAGATTTTAAGTGTAGTGATGTGAAGTGCTCGTCTGTGACATTCCACTGAGGTTGGAAAGACACTAATAGGCAGTTATTTTTTCTATTCTTTTTTTCTGTGCATTCTCTGGTCAACATGTGATAGGCCTCCAGGTAAAACGCATGACGCACAAAAGAATCCATGTCATTACAGTAATGCTGGGGCTGCAGGTGGTGTGCGCTTGTGACAAGTGTTAGTTTGAGGCACACACAGAAACACACACATTGAAATAAGGATCTACAGAAGGGGAACACACAGAACTTAACAGTAGATGTTTTCCAGAACCGTGAGGCCCAGACGTCGTTTTTCCAACACACCTGAACTGTTCAACTCAGTCGCCCGTGTTCACTCAGACACTGGCGAGCGAATGGGATCCTGTATAAAAGCTCAGCGTTAGCAGTGAGGTAAAGGGAGAAGCAGAGAAGCCACAGCGCCACCTGCTGGTGACAGGTGGGGGCGGAGCTCTGGCTCAGCGTTGGCAGGAGTCTCAGTCTGATTGAACCCCTGTCTAGAGTTCGCTTAGTCTTTTGAAGGAGACACAAAGAAACCGTCTCTGCCCTGCTGCTCTGGTTGAAGCTGCACTTCAGGGTTGGAAAAATGAATTGCTGAGCTCAACACAAACAGACTGAACAAAACACAAGACCAAACATGGAGAATCTGCCTCATTATTAACATTTTTGTGACTTTTATGACCCATACTATCGGTTTTAACCATTATTACGCTCGTTAACAAAGGAAACAAAGATGAAGTGCGTCTCTCCTAGTTCTGCCTTTCTATTGGTCTCTTCCTCTGTGATGTCTCTGCTTTAAGCCCAAACCCTGGAAGACTTCGAGACTTTCCTAATTTGTCATTCACCAATGTGGACTTTTACAGCCTTTCACCTGTTTTATACCCTGCTTCCCAGTATGTTAGTTTAAATCATCACCGCAATTACAAAAAGTTACTTCCACAAAAATATGTGCAATTCCAGCTTTATCAGTGGCAGGCATTTGGCACAGAACGTACAGACAAGCAAGCAAAACGTAATCACTCGGTTCCTTCTATATATGCTGTACATACAGTAACGGTCCAGTCTCCCTTTGACTTTCTCACTCGGTTTTAGTGTGAGGTACAGAGAGAAGGATGCTGTACAGAGGAGCGGGAGGGAGAGAGAGAAACAGAAAGGCAGGTTTTATGAAAGAGAACCACAACAGAAAGGACAGAGGTAAACTTCCCCCCACATACAGAAGATCACATTGTTGCTATTATTATTATTATTTTTTTTGTATCATTCATGCAGGATTCCACAGGGTGAACAACTCCGCAAGTCTAAAAACCGAAGCTGTGTGGGGTGCAACAGAAGATTCAAGCTTCAATATTTTGAAGAAGTAGAAGAGAAGGAGGAAGAAGAAGAAGCAGCTGTAGGAATAGAAGAAATACTGCTGAAAACAGTTACTGGGTTGTTCTTTTGTTTCTGAAACCCATCTCTCTCCACATTTCTGTTTTTCTTCTCTCATAGGAGGTTGGACGTATTGTTTCTGGGTGGAGGATGTTCTCTGGGAGCGGGGAGCGACACCCTTGACCCGCCCGACCCGTCGTCTAGATTTTACCGGTCGACTCGTCAACCCCATCCAACTCTCCCCAACTCTCCCACCCACTTGGCCCTTCTCACCTCATACAGGCGGAGGGTCGTCAGTTCAGTTTTCTATATTTAAAAACACAGATGATAAAACTCATCAATATTCAACTGGTGGCTGGGAGGGTTGGATTTGATTCTTTTTGCAGCTAACTTAACCAAAGTTAGCTTTGACGGGCAAAAAGTGTGTTCGTTCTTTTGTCCTTAACTGTAAAGTGTCTGTTGTCGAGCTGCGACTCTTGACATCTTGTAATTGGCTGTAGCTTGTTGCCAGAGGCATAATTTAAGACACACAAAAACCAGTGTCTGTCCCCCGTCCCGCTTGTCTCCTTGAAAACTGCAGGTTGAGGTGGATCTCATTTGGCATCAAGAGATGAATGCAACAGCGGCGCAAGCGGAGCGTGAGGATGGTTCTGTACCTCCTCTCACTGCCTGAGCATCCTTGTTCCATCACGTACTCTTGACACCCATCACTTCCAGTCCACCGGCCTTGAGACGAGCCCAGCAGTGGAGGAGAGGAAAAACGGAACAGACAAAATAGAAGTCAGGTTTTGACTTGGCAGTCAGTGCTCAAGCTCTGAGCGTTGAGTCCATCCATAGATTCCTTCTCCTCCGCCCTTCCCCCCGTCCCCCAGGGCTAGCACCAGTCATCGTCCTCCGTCTCACTGTAGGGTTCGTGTAGGCCCTTGCGAGGACCCCTAGGATGCCCGGCCGGAGCTAGGACCTTGTGGGGCCCTGTATGTGGGGGTCCATGGAGATGTGTGGAAGGTGATGAGGACCGGTAGCCATTAGGCAGGCGGCGCTGGACAACGGGCTGCACTTGACCCTGTGCAGGCCCAGTCAGGGCAGTGGTGGGAGGGGTCGCATGGCGGGCAGTCCTGGGAGAGGTTCGACCGGGCTGTGGCTGAGGTGGGGGATGAGGGTGGGGGTTGTTCATTGAATGTGCTTGCTGCTGAGGCATCGGATGAGGGTTATGTGGCTGTGGCTGTGGTGGGGGGGGCAGGGGATGGTTGGCCAGGGCATGGGGATGGGGGTTGCCCCCCTGCGTGGGGTTCTGCTCATAGGCAGGCGGTTCATAGTCCTGGTAGTCCTGGTTGTAGAAGCAGCCATCCCCCTCCATGGAGCCACCTCCCCCACCTGTGTCTCCCCAACGAGTCGGGGGATGATGGGCCTGGCGGGATGTGCCATGGTGGGCCATTGGACCGCCAGCGGGTGGAGCGCCCTGGACTTGGGGAGGCTCAGGAGAAAAGTGACGAGGGGCTGGGGCTGGGGGTCTGCCCTGGGGTGCCCCTGCTGGCGTGGGCATGGCCTTACGGACCACAGGGGAGTACGTAACATGAGGACGAGGCGTTGCAGGGGTCTGAGGCAACTGTCGGCGGCCTCGTCGTGGAGTACTGGTCCCCGAGGTTGAGGGGACAGGACTTCCGCTGACCGAACTACTGCCCTACACAAAAAGTGAAATAAAGCAAATAAAAAGAACGAACCACGAATTCAACGACAGAACATGTAGAGTAAGGTAGAGAAATGGGAAAGGTAGAGTATTAAACAAAGGGGAAAGAAGAGGAGGAAAGAAAGGATGCAAGACAGGGAGGCAGAGAGAAAGCAATAAAAGACAACAAGAACCACAGCAAGAATAAAAGCACCAGTCGTCATGTGGGTGAGGGTGAAGGAGAAAAGGGTGACAATGAAAGGCATCGGAACATAACAGAGCAGGGTGCGTGGATAATAAAGATGAGGCCGAACAGCAACACACATGGAGAAGCGACATGTCACGCAGAGGAAAGAAAACAAGGACGGGAGAAAAGAAGGGTAAAGGGTTGATTCCTGGAGCAACACACGCGGTACAGGGTAAATATGGCGCCTGGACATTCATCGAATTTAGTTTAAAATTGGAATCTATTCTGACAAAAAGCACAATGTGAGAAACCATATTTTTCTCCTTCATTGATTAATTCTTTAATTCACTATTAACAGCCAGTGTAAAAAAGAAAGGTGTGGGGGGAGGGGGAGAACACTGGAGGTCTTTTGGGGGAGGAGGGAGGGGGGGCAGCAGTCAGGTACTCAAATATACATTTCTATGCATATTTGTCTGGTTGCTGGAACAGTGATTTGACAACAGTGACTTGATTAACAAGCATTTACCTGTAGAATTCGTATAGAAGACAAATGCACATACAGGATGCACACGACTATAAATACTGTATGTGTAAAACATACTGTAACCCGCCCATGCTGTCCTTTGTCAGTGGGCTCTGGTCAAACCCACCCGACCCACCTGTCTGTGCGGCATGCACTCCCGGCCCTCGCTGGGCGACCGGGACCAGCGCCGGTCGCGCTCCCGGTCGCGCTCGCGCTCCAGCTCCCGCTCGCGCTCGTGCTCCCGGTCGCGGGAGTGCCGGTGGCCGTACTCGGGCCCCCGCTCCGCTACGTAGCGCTCCTTGTCCACGGAGCCGTGGTGGTGGTGGTGGTGGTGGTGGTGCTTGCGGTCTTTGGAGCGGCCGCGGTCCCTGTCGCGCTCCTTGGACGTGAGGTCTCCTGACTGGGTGGTCGTGCTCAAGTCCGTTCCCAGGCCTGATGGGGGAGTTATTTGAGTGATCAGACTACAAAGGTGGATGACGTCATCCCATAGAGCGCGTGCAGCCTTTCCCACCTGTGTCGCCCTCCACATAGCGGCACAGCGACCTCTCAGACGCCCGATGGGCCCGGTCTTTTCGGCGGTGTCCGTGTCTGGAGGTCCGGCCCTCCTCGGGAATCACCCGGTCCATGTTGTAGCTGTCCGCCCCACTCTTGTCCCTGTGGCCACGTCCGGACCGGCTGTGGCCCAGTGACGAGGCAGAGCGCTTCATGGGGCTGCTGTCGCTGATGGTCTGAGAGAGAAACAGGGAGGAAGTCTTTTCTTTTATCGGCATTTGGGGCTTTTACGTCCTCTATGGAATGAGAGAATGATGCTGCTTCAACTCCATGCACCTCCCTCTTTCCACCCCAAACCAAACACTCCCACATCAGTGAACAATCATGCAGACACTATTTATCTTACATTCCTCTATCACAACTTCCTGACCCCTCAAATGCTGTGAGTCAAATGATGAAACACTTTGTGCCAAGCATGGAGGTCTTCAATGCCTGACTCTTCCATATTTAGAAGCAGATTAAGTCCACATATTTAAGAGGTTTTAGATCGATGCTCGGCAGCAGTAGAGTGAAATAGCAGCCAATCTGTGTTATGAATTTTTATGCTTCTGCATGAATGGTATTTTTAGAATTCCCTGAGGCGTGTACCTCCACCGCACCTGAATAACCGAGCCAGTCTAGAAATAATCAATGCTGAAGGTACAGTCGGTGCCAACCCCTGCCGCAGAGACCTAACTGTATTCAAGAAATTAAAAGACTAAAAATAAATAAAACGCAGAGATGGTGGCAGACAGCCATGCCGTCCATGCATCTGTTACAGGACGCGGGGACCAGACGGGTCAGCGCGCCTCCATTCAGACCCCCTGAACCCGGCACATTCCAGGCTGCGCCAGGCGTTTGGCGTGCTTTCCTGCTGCATGCAGGGACATAGGGGTTGTCCTGAGTCCTCGCTCCACAGCTTTATATCAGGCAGGACATCAGGACAGAGCCTATGGTGCCACAACGTGCTCACCTGGTCATGTAAAGCGCACCAGGCCGCAGTAGCGCGCGCTACTTCATGTGTATTAGACACGTAAACCAGAGAATCAGCCAATCGCACAGTCGAACCTCACCCATACACACAACACACTCACGCTGGATTGAAAGAAACTGATTCCAACAAATGTCTCACATGCAGACACGCAAATGTGTATGAAGAGCTAGACAATGACACACAAGCATAAGGACAGGGCACTAGCTGGGAGAGCGAGAGAGGAAGAGAGAGAGAGAGAGAGAGACCAAATGACAGCAGCACCGGCAGCTTATGATGAGAGGAAACGTGCAGAGTTCAGCCCATCGCAACTCCACTACAGCAAGTGCACAAGTAGCTAATGATGCTGGGAGCCGTTTGGAAGCAGCGTCACATCTGGTCATGCCGGAAGTGCTCCCTTTAACAGTTTCTAAAGGAACCCCTGCCCTAGAAATGATCACAACACAACAAATGGCACACAGGAGACACGAGAGCTGGAGAGTTTGTGTGAAGTGAGTGGACGAGAGGAGGAAAAGGGAGATGAGACAGGGAAGACAGGGTACATACACTGAGGTTACTGCCACGGTGTTTCCCTTTCCTCTGCTGCTGCATAAGCACAGAGAAGACACAGCACAGACGCACAAACACACAGAAGGTGTGGTGACGTGAAGCACACGCACAAAACAAGGAGGGGAGGACGGGGGAGGTCGAGGGGGAGAGGTTCCAATGGTTTGGTACGCGACAGAAGAGGTTGAAGGTTCAACCCAAGATGAGATGCGTGAGGAGAGAAGGAAGGAAGGAAGGAAGGAAGGAAGGAAGGAAGGAAGGAAGGAAGGAAGGAAGGAAGGAAGGAAGCAAGGAAAGAAGACAGAGAAAGAGTCCGATTAGACACAGAAGCAGCAGTTACAGGAACAGCAGTGAGGACCGTCAGCGAAACACACGCACGGATGGGAATGCACACAGACACACACACACACACAAGCGGAAAGAGAGACACACACATGCACACGCACACAAACATGTGGAACACAACGTCTCATTCTGCTCTCAGTCCCGGCTGGAAAAAACTATAAACCCCCGAGATTCAAAAGTAGATCAGCGACCTTTGGTAGGAAGAGAAACAGTTTAGTACAAGAACAACAAAAAACAATAAATAACAGTAATAATGAGGGGAAGAGACGTGTGTAAGTCGCATGTGCTGTCTGTGTGTAGGTGTGTGTGCACATGACAACCAGAGCACTCACCAGAACATGACAACGACACATGGACAAGTGACAATGAGCAATCAGTTAAAAAAAACACACACTCATGCAGGCGGGAGGGTGATGGAGAAGAGGAGGAAGACAACACGAGGGGAACAAGGGGTCTGACTTTGCCTCTTTTCCTTTCAGCTGCAAAAAGTTTTACAAACAAGTTCAGTAACGTGTAATGAGGAGATGCCTGCCGTCATTAACAGCTGGATTTAACTTGTGATGCATTTACAGTACACCCTGTATTTGGGTTGCGCAGTAACCACGGCAACAAATTGGTCGGCAACGAGTCAGACCCTAACGAACGTGACACAATATGGCACAAATGGGGGAAATAGAAAGAGAGTGGAAGGGTGAGAATGCTGCTCACTTGGTTGTCGCCTGGGAGGCGGGGCATGGAAGCGGCCCTGCCGTGGCCTTCCATTGGTGGAAAGTGCTCGGTATCCGAGTAACCATCCTGCCCCATCTCTCTCATCTCTACCGTCTGCAAACAGAGCAGGAGAGCAGGAGATGGCGTGACTGGCTGCCGTGGAAACGAGGGGGGGTGGGCGGAGACGCGGGGGGCCGAGGGGCCCGGGGGGCCGAGGGGCCCGGGGGGGAGAACTGCTCAGAGGGGGAATTTAGTGAGTGTGTGTATGCTTGAGTTTTCATTCAGCTGTCATCTCTTAGAGCTTCGTGCTGTTTTTCACCTTGTCGGCATTTAATTTCTCTAGGCTATCATTCAAACTGGTTTGAATGATGTGCGAGGCCACTCTCTTCTATTCAACACCGGTGTTTAAACTTCTCCAGACCTCGTTTGATCAACGCGGGCGTCCGGCTGCGTCACAGGCCCGACTGACCGGCACAGAGGCCGGCCAGGCCCCGTGGGAGGTCTACGAGCAGAGAGGTTTAACAGCATGAGGACAGAGACATGAACCACTCTGAGGACGGAGGCAGGAACGACTCTGAATGAAACATGGAAACATTCAGATCGAGAGCTGTGTGAGGAGACAGGTTAGAGAGATGGAGCTAATCGCATAAGCGCAAAACGGGGAATCACGTTAGGACCACAGCTGGAAATCAGAATGACCTAGTGGTTAGGCATGAGAATGGTCTCACAGTAATCAGCTCTTCTAATCTACTACTTAAGTACTTACAGTATTTAAGATGTGGCTTTAAGTAATAAGTACTGTATAGTATATTCAACGTTATATATGATTTCTTCTTCTTGTAATTAACTGTTGATAATGTAATGATTGTGTTGTTTCAATGGAGGTGCCGTGCTGTATAGTACAGAAAACTGTAAATACATGATTATTTTGTTATTACTGTAACAGTTCATTTCACCTTCAGTGTCCTCAGCGCTTCTTTGAAAGGTCACTCAACAGAAACGATGCAAAAAAAGTCACGTGTAAATGACTGCTCATACAGATTTCCCACACATGAACATTAAAGGACGCAGGGAGTGTTTGCGCGGGGTCCTCGGTTCTACCTGAGAGTTGGTCATGCCTCCCAGCCCGTCCTCAGGGTGTCCCTCAGGGCTCCAGCTGCCGACCTTCTGGGACATCTCCTGAGCACGAGCCGTTACCCACGACTGACTCTGTGGGAGTCCGCCCTCCACAGGTCTGTGACGCACACACACACTGTCTATAAGTCACTCACATCAACCCAACCACTTCCTGTTAACAGTAAAACACCAACTCACAGGCTGTTGAGAGTTCCTGTTGTTTCAGGTGGAGGGAGGGTGTTGTTCAGTCCCGGACCCCCGTCCTGAGCAGGGGAAGGTGGCTCCACGCGCTGAAACAGTAATGCCGTTCGATTCTGTGTGAGATATACAACATGGCCGTCGCCAGCTATCAGGCAGACTGACAGGAGAATGCAGGAAGAGGAGCAGAGCAGCAACAGGCAATGGAAGAGTGATAAACTGGCAGCTAGGAAGGAAAAGAGACAGCCTCCCGTGACCCGACAAAGCGGCCACGCATCCAGGTCTCGAGCTCAGTAATCAATAACCGTTCTGTGTCCTCTGAAGATTAGTTGCCATATGATGTTAGTGTTAAATACTCTACTTCCTAAATACATCAAGAAAAGCGAAGGGATGGACGACGCTGCAGTCCTGTGGAGGGTAACAACGGTCAAATGCATGATCACACGGGTAAAACATGACATGTCATTCGTTTTATAGCAATGTAGCAAGTTGCTATGGTTTCATTGACTGTCATTATTGTGCACATGCTCGCTGGATAAACTTCTGCCACACAAAGTGGAGCCAGCCTGGCTCGTTTCTCCGCCATTCAAACCGGTCAGAGGCCAATAAATGGCTCCACGCTAACGTCGTGTCTGTAGTGGGCAAACGCGGGGATGGGTGCTGCGCTGTCTATGCATATTTAACAGTCCGACTTAACAAGCACTGGCGATGTGGTCGGTATCGTAACAAGCAGTCGATACAAGGCAGAACCCAGCTCAGCAGAAGGAGCCGGTATGAACATTCCCAGGATTTACAGCCAAAGGCACTTTGGGGACGGTGACAACAGATCTGCCTGTTAAAAAACACCAAATAGTCACAAATAAGCCGCTAATGTTTTTGTTTGGATGTCAATTTCTGAAAATAATTTGTGTCCAGTAGGGGGCAGCACCATGTCTGCTATCGAGGGCGTGTTTATTGATTTGATCCTCTGGTTGCTGCTTTGAGGCGACTCTGTGACCTGGACAGAGGTTGTCACAGCCCCGGCCCACATGATTAGAAGAAACAGCCCCGCAGCCTTGGCTTTCAGTGCATCAGTCTGCCTTCTGGTCTACCGGATGCAGGCTCGAGCGCAGAGCTAGTCTCCAGACAACAGTACCTGCTCATCACGGAGGGCCTGTGAGCGCTTGATCTTGCTCTGCCGGTAGTACTCCATGATCATCATGGCAGCGTAGATTTTCCCCACAGTCAGGTCTGTGGCTGCTGAGAGAATGACAAGTTACCCTGCAAGATTAGACCCTTTGGAATGGACCCTGAGCGCGACGAATGGTACAGAGTGGTACAGCATGCACACGAGCCGGGGCTCGCTCTCACACAGCCCTCACAAACATGAAGGTGAGCAAGTCTTTTCACACATCGACTCTTACTGTCTGGTTCATGTCACGGCTCAAATCATCATACTAACAAAACATCAGCCCTCCAGTAATTTGCAATCAACATCTTCCAAGCTGTGTGGTTGCATTAGAAAATATCATAATGCACAAATTAAAGGTTCTTAAACTTACTAAAACTGAAACATAAAAATGTTTTATCATGCAGCCACTAGCCACATGCAACAATAAGAGGTGTCACCAGAGTGAAAAGACCTCTATAGAGAATTAATCTATAGCAAGGCACCCTCTGATCTCAGGCACATTTCAAGGGGAAGTCTGGGACTGGGGGTGGTGTGTTTGTGTGTCTGTGTGCATCTTAATCCAACCAAATAGGGACGTCTCATTATTTGGTGTGTGCGACTGTTGGGGCGGCGTGCCGGTTGGGTCAAAGGGTGCGGCGGTGAGAGAGATTGGTTGAGAGAAGCATTCCTCGGGTGGCGGGTGAAGAGAAGCAACCTCACAGCGCTGGGCGGCGCTTGGAGGCCCGGTCCGAGCCTCGCCGCTGCACCGGCGCCCACGCTCTGCAACTTACCCTTGTGTGGCGGGACCAGCAGATCCAGCGTCTTCTGGGAGAGGTTGGGCCAGATCGCCATCATCTCCTTCCTCAGCTCGGCGTCCATCTGGTGCTTGTCGATCCCCCCTGGGCATGTTTACACACAAATACATGCACACGCATACAGATACGTGCACACACCGACATTTATATATGATACACAGATTCACGTGAAACACATGAACAAGCAGGCACAGAAAGGTACATTTATGCACACGCGCGCCATTCACCCAGTCAGGTTCACAGAGTACAGGAAGGGACATACAAACATGAAAACAGACAGAAGAAATGCTCATTAGTACATCTGTATGCAAACCGAGAGGGTCTCGGTTTCACATGAAAGCCCACTTTCCACAGCACTGCTGAGGAAACGTGAGGAAGAGGAAGAAACAGGACCAAAGGGGGCAAAAGAGAAACCAAACCTTCCGTACCCTTGGCGATCTTTATGTCCAGGGCTGTGCGGATCAGAGCCATGAGAGTGGAGTTGAAGTGGACGGTGTTGTCGTCAGCCACGGGCAGATCCATGCGGAGCAGTCTCTGTAGAAATGCCAGTCGGGGGGAAGCAGTGAGAAAATCAGAACGCAGTTGTGGCGGCATGTTTGTGGAACCTCCAGGTAACGAGGGGGAGGGGGGGGGATAACATGGAGAGCCTGGGTAAAGCGGACTGAGGAGCAATGCATGCAGCAGCCGCTGCTACGCTATCAATTACACAAATATAGAATTCAGTGTGGTGACAAAAAGCCCACAGTCGTGTACAATAAAAGCACCTGAGTGCCAGGATTGTTGAAATGCTGCTTGTGTTGTGGGTCGGGTCAACCACAGTCTTAAGGAGGACAGACTGAGCAGCAGCTGCTCGTATCCAGAGCTCCCCCTAGTGGTTTGGAGGTTCACAGTCAAAACAACAGAGACCAGGTGATAAACCAATAAGTCAAAAACAGTGGGGAGACTGTTCTAAAGAACACAAACACTTTGTTTCCTCTTTATTGGTTTGATCATGTACAGGTCTTGTTGGCTTATAATAAAAACAGGCAGTACGAAGACACATACCAACTCACAGCGGTGTTTGTGTGTGTCTAGTGACAGAAGACAGACATGCAGCACATCATGCCTCCCCCTAGACCCAGATTAACAAACTACCGTTTGATTCATCCACTAAAACTTTTGTAATCCCCGTCCCCCTAAACCCTTCTTGCACATTTCCACCCTCATGCGACATGCGATGCAAAGGCGTACGCCTCACAGGACAAGCAGCTGCGCAGCCGTTCACAGAAAGCACCCTCTGTTGGTGACATTTGAATGGGTTTCTGACTATCCTTGGAGGATATAAGAAAATTTCTACATGATGGGGCTTGGCTGGAATGGTAGAGGACGTAACTCTGTCGCTAATTGTCTGATGTGTGAAGAATGGGCAGAGACGTGAGGGTTAATAGGTGAGAGAGAGCAGCATTCTGTGGAATGTGAAGGGAAAACCATGGGCGTGTTTGTTTTGGTGCCAATCTGCATAAACGGCGTTCATAGTGAACGTAAGCGAATATGAAGAAATATTAAGTTTGTGAGACGAGTAGATGCAGTATGAGTTGAACAGGAAGGCTTATGGGAAATAAATGATAGAGAAACAACAAGCATTAAGTTAAGAGTTGAAGTATAGCAGAAGAAAAAGTGACCAAAAGTAGACAAAAGACAAAACTATGCAAAAAAACAAGAACAAAAACCGAAGCCACAGTTGGCTTAGCGTCAAAGCGTCCTGCCTGAAGGCTCCCAGGTCCCTATTAAAGAGGAGCTAAATGGATCATTGTTCTGTGGACTCGCTGGAAGGGCAGAGGTTCAGTAGGGGATGAATTCTCTCAATGGCACAGATAGTGGTGCGAGAGGTGGGGCAAAACCATGACATGGTAGAAACCATCAAGGGGCAGATTGGAAAGCGAGGGAAGCTTTGACATAAACATGCACGAGGAGCCGGTCAGGGGGGTTGAGAACGAGGTATTAGAGATTTAAGTAGCAGTTCAGGGAGGAGGCTTTTATGGAAATGGTCAAAAAATAGGATTATTTACTATATTGATGGTGGAGGTTAAAATAACACAAAGAAGAACACCGAAGAAGACGGAGCTAAAGGTGCCAAAACCTGGGTCAACGAGTACACGTTAAACCACTCAGGTCCTAATTAATTTTAATACAATCAAGTACAGGTTTCTGTATAATGCAGCCAAACAGAGTAGCCCGGGGATATGAATTTTTCATTCCCCGTCTATTAATAGTAAGGAACGTCAGTACTTTCTGGCCCAGGTCAGCTGGAAAAGGAGATCTGGATAAAGCAATGGTACAAAATGGAATGATCTCCTGTGCCTACAGGCTGTTTGGCCGGCTGCCCCCCGAGGCTCAGTGATCTGCCCGTGGTGATTTATAAGGCTGTCGAGCTGATCACAAAAGCAATTACGGGACTATGTGGTATGTGGTGGGATGTGGTAGTATGGAAGTAAATGTATTGTTATCACTGTATAAATACATATTTATATGTCTATTCTGATAACAATTGGTGTTTGATGAGCTGTCTGTGCTGGTTCTATGACAGACTGGGGCGTGTGCAGCGGGGGAGAGGGAGGGTGCACGGCCATGCAGAAGGCAGGTGAGGAAGTGTGTGTGTGTGTGTGTGTGTGTGGAGAGGGAGGAATATGCAGAGATGAGGGGGGGCTGGAAACAGAATAGAACTGCATTGACGACAGAACCAAAGGACAAAGGGGAGATTGGAGTTGCAGATAGAAGAGGCTGCTCGGGAGCTTGGAGCTGCTACATGAAGGGTGACAGCGAGAGAACTGCGTCTGTGTGGCAACCAAAGGCTCCCTGAGGAAAACACATCACTGACACAAGCCCTTCTGCTCTCTCTACCGTGACAAGCCACAGAGAATATCTATGTGCGGGCGATATGACCTATTTCCGTGTGTGCCTCTGTGTGTGTGTGTGTGTGTGTGTGTGTGTGTGTGTGTGTGCGTTGCATCCACAGGACGGAACGAGTCGGAGGACCTAAGTCTGGCGGACCTTCCGAGCCCTGCTGCACTCGCAGAGGGTGTCGGCGTGTGGGACGTGTTTGTGCAGCTCATCTTTGCCGTCGATGCTGTATTCGCTGCAAAGCGAGTCTGTGTCAGTGAGTCTGTGTGCGCGCGCCGCTGTCGCGGTGCAAACGAGCTGAGAAGGTCCCTCCTTTCGTCCCCTCCTGCGGATTCCTCCCCCCGGGTCTAGACCTTAAACCTGACCTGCCACCACACAATGCCACAACACCAACGAGGCCGCCCCAAACCTCCACAGAAAGAAACAGAAACAACCAATGGAACGACACTAAAGTTTACACCACGTTGAGCACTGGAAGCCCTGGGCCCCTCCCTCCTGACCCCCGCCACCCCCCTCCCCCCAAACCAGCGGACACCCATGGAAGGCTGGAGTGACGACGGGGGCCTTTCTGACCTTGTAGGCCACCCGTGCTGGACACCGCTTCCCGAGGCCTAGCGGAGGACACATGTGCCTGAGCATGTCATACATTTCCCTGCAACTGATCCTGCCACTGCATCATCAGCCAGTGCCACCACACCGTTAATAAGGGCAACGGGGAGAAACAGAGCGAGAAGAAGAAGAAGAAGAAGAGTGAAACGTGAGAAGGGAGCGGAGTTGGAGGAGGAGGAGAGTAGAAAAACAACAGACAGACAAGGTTACTGGGCTTCGTCGGAGAGACTGTGATCATTTGGCTTTTATACGAGCGATGTTAGAAAAAGAGACGGAGTCGTGTACATGACAGAGGAGACAACAGGAGGAAGATGAGTAAACATCCTCTTTTATCGAAGCTTCTGTGTTTGCACAGAGGAGCGGGGCGGAGTTCGACAGCAGGCGCTGAGCTGCCGCTGCCCGGGCGAGGGGAGAGGAGAGGAAAAGGGAGGGGAGTCAATGCAGTTTCTGTCTTTTTCCCCAACCCCCGTAAAACCAAGAACAATGCAACACTACAGTACAGGAGGCGACCGTAGTTTGCTCCATTACAGCCATGGCTCAAAAAGAGTTAATAAAAAAAATGAAAAATTGTTTTACAAGCTTTTAAAACTTCTTAGGGTGTATTTTTTTCATTTCATCTAGTGCATTTCTCATGCTTCTCTGGGTGTCTGCATTGTCCCGCACATTCTCTCGGCAGTTCAGAATGCAGGTCGGTAATGGTGAGAAACGAGTTATAAAGTTGAAATGAAAAAAGAAAAAAGAAAAATACAAAGCGGCATTCACTCCATTCCTGGATGCTGTGGCTAGCAAGTGTGCTTGAGAGGTTCTGTTTGGATGGGAGTCAAACCTTGCAGGCCACCCTATGTGGGCATTTCTTGCCCAAGCCAAGAGGCGGGTCGATAACTCGTAATAAACTGTACATGTCCTTATAATGAATGCGCCCGCTGCAAGAAGAATATAGGTGAGATAAGAGACAGACTCATACACAAACACACAGAGAGAAGACTCAACACTGGGAGGAAGAGCAAACAGTTTCTCAAAGTACTTTACATGTTTACTGAAAATGGAAATTGAGCTACACAATCAAACAGTTCACGTTAGCATTGTTGAATGTGATCTTCATTCACCTTCTCCGCTCTCTTAGTTCCACCCCCTTCTTACTGGCTGTGTATGTAATTAAGTATCGCTAAAGGAAGCTAAACAGCTAAAGGCTTAATAACCACTAGTGGTTCGGAGACTCCCTCCCTCTTAAATACACGTTCCATGCGTGTTTGTGCTCCCTGTCTTCTGTTCCCTGAGCGACCGAGTCCAGTGTCAGCGGGTTGAAAAACAGCATGTTAGTCAAGAAACAGTTTTATCAGAGTGACAATAATAGTAAATAAAGGTAATTTGCCTCAGTCCAAACGTTCAAGTTTCATTTCCCCTGTTTAAAGCAGATTCTGTGCAGTCTATAGGTCAGCATGAGGGCAACCGGGCACTGGAATGCAGATACCATGGAACTTAGCATGTCTACAGGTCAGACTGCACAGCTGGACAGAGGAGGCTCGTTCGTGGTGTAGACGTTGCCCATTAAGTTACTAGTATGCAGATTCCAGAGAGGGAGGATTTGGACGATGTAAAGGGCGTCCCAAGACAATTTACAAGTAAGGGGGAGGAAGGGAAGAAGGGGTCGTACAACTAGTTTCAGACAGGTCACAGCCCTCGTGCAGCTGTTTTAACTGGTTGATGGCATTTAAGCTATATTGCATTGATTAACTGACACAAATCAAAAAAGAAATGCTGAAATGAGTTAACAATTTTTAAGAAGAAAAATAACAATATCTAATTTAATAATTAATAATGAAATATTTCTAAAATAATGATACTAGGACCGTGTGTTCCTACGTAGTGTGTGTATGTATATCTGCACGTGAGGACTGTGATGTCGCCACTCACCAAGCAGCAGGATCATACTCGGCCCAGATCCTGACATACTCATCCAGGTGATGCGGTCCCAGTATGGACGAATCTCGAGTTAGGTACTCAAAGTTGTCCATGATGACGGCTACAAACAGATTCAGCATCTACACAACACAAACGCGACGATCACAACCGGTTTTCAGCTCGACGGGATGGGATGTTGGAGTGCGTGGTGTTGGCTCACCAGGAACGAACAGAAGAAGATGAAAGAGACAAAGTAGAGGTAGGCGACCTGGCTGCCACACTCCGGCTCTGTGTTCCCTGACAGGGGGTCGCACTCCTTACCCCCCAGGCACGCCAGCATGATCTCGTGCCACGCCTCCCCCGTGGCGCTCCTGCAAACGACACGACCCCGAGGTGAGAGGGGAGCTGTGGCGGAGTGTACACAACACGCTGCAGACCGCACCTGAAGAGGAGCATGAGCGCCTGGACGAAGGTCCTGAAGTTGTTGTGCTGATTAATGGCACTCTCGCCCTCTTCTTCAATAGCAATGTTTCCAAAGAGCTGTTGAATGCATCTGTACAGTTAATACTCGTTCACCTGTCACCTTTTATAACATCACTGCTACCGCCTTCATAAACACTGTCTCTATTATCCTCCTCATCCTCTCTCCAGTTGTCCATCTGCTTATCATCATTGTCCTTTTAATACATCCCAAAAGCACTGTTTAATATTTTAGCTTGAGGCTCTCACCCACCTGCATCCCAATGATGGCGTAGATGAAGAACAGCATGGCAATGAGGAGGCAGACATAAGGCAGTGCCTAAAGACAAAACAAATTGTCTGGTGTTAAGTTTGTACGTAGGCAGTGTCTATTTATACACACAAAACACTCCACAGCATATATGATTATGTATGATAGGCTGCATTAGTTCATGTCAACCTTGAAGGACTGAACGAAGGTCCAGAGCAAGATGCGAATGGTTTCTCCCTGCCTCAGCAGCTTGATGAGACGAGCTGCCCTGAAGAGCCTCAGGAAGCTTAGGTTGATGAAATTATTCTACAGCCAACAACGTAAAGAGAAAGGAGGAGGACAGACAGAGAGAGAGGCGGAAAAAGGGTTGGGAATAGAGGTTGAAGGAGCAGTGTGAAGCAGGAGGGGAAAGGGGAGAATGAGGATGGAATACAGGAAAGGAGGAGTTAGCTGTAGGGCAACAGTTGACCTTAGACAACAACATCAACAGAAAGTTAAAACTGAACGATCAGGAGCCGAACAAGTCAAAGCAAACTCAAATCAGCAAGGCCCCAACAAGCTTTTCAAAACAGTCAAATTAGATACAACCAAACCAAACCAAACAACACAGGGAAAAGGAAATCATCCAAAATGGAACTGGCTTCATCCAATTGATTCATGTAGTAGTCGTCGTGGTAGGAATGGTGCGCAGTAAAAGTGCAGGGAGGTTGGGACGCTCTCTGGGAAGGACAACCAAATGCACTAATTCTCTCCAGGCAACATATCCAATGTTTTATTTATTAATAATCAAACCCACAACATGCAGATGTGCAACAACAGCAGCAGATGCACTAATCGAAAGAACTGGCTGCAAAATCTCATGACATGCAGGAGTGGAATCCAATAAGGTCAGCGTGGTTGAAGGACAACCCGGAGGCGTCTTTCTCTTCTAGCTAGTTAAGCTAACCTTTGGAGGTTTTTAGGGTTTTTTATTGGGCATTTCACAATTTACTAGAGTTCTTCAACCACTTATATAGAACTATAGAACAATATAGAAAACTGAGAATTCATCAGGGGGAAATGCAGGCACATATAGGTTTTTAGGTTTTATATATAGTAAAAGTGCTGTGTGCGTTGGTGTGGACAATTAGCTCTAATAGGACATGCAAGGGGCAGCATGCTAGCATTAGACTAGAATATGGACCTGTCACTGTCATAGACACGTATCTGGGCCTGGATGTATGTCCATCCATGGATAAATACAGTAACCTATTCCTGTACTACACAGTATATATATATTTGAATGTATATATACACAGCAGATACTGTGATATTGACTGGTTAGAAAACTTAAATGTAGAAGTTCAGAGTTCAGGGTTCTGGTGATGGGCGTCAAGCTAAACGTGCACATTTCACACATGCAGTTGAAACGGATGCAGTAAAATAATAGCTCCAAAAAATTACAAACCATCTACATGAGGATGTTGCAGATATATGGTTTATAGCAGCCAATTTTTGGATTTTTGGTTGGATTGAAGAACAACCAGAGAGATTGACCAAGCCGGTTGTCATGGGTGGACACAGAGGATTTATAGTGCATTTTGATTGGACGGAATCACAGGACGCAGTAGATGTTGGGGACGGAAGGGGACGGGACAAAGTAGATAACAGCAGATCGTCGTTAAGTTTGTGGGCGATTTAAAGAAAGCATGAAAAAAGATAAAAAAGAAAGAAATCACCAGTCATTACATTGACAACATATGCAACAACACTGTACTGGTGTATTCACTCATGTCAAGTGCTTTGGATTAAGCTAACAACTCCATGTTCTATCTGATCACTTGCCATGTTGAGAATCAGCAGCTTGGACAAATGCAATTTAGAGCATTTCGCCTTGAGAGACAGATGATGTAACTAAGTCTGGGATTGAAGCGAGTATCAGGTTGCTCTCAGAAACTGGTTGCTATCAGTGGCTCAGGTTACCTGGAATCTGTCTCGCCCCACCAACTGGGACAATTATATAAGACTTTCAAGAGATGTTCACGCATGACTGAACAGCGCCAGACTCGACGCTGGCCTCTAACTCATGCTCACTGCTCTACTCTGCTGTGTGTCTGTCAGACAACAGGACAGACGTGGAAAAACCCTCAAACACACGCTGATGTTAAAAAAAGCACACACTCAGACACTGTTGATATCACGTTGCGTCTGTATGTTTACAGTTTGTAGTAGTGGCGTCTCAGATGCAAAATCCCGCTACTTACCCCAAGCTCCGTCACGAGAATGTCAGTAATGCTGCCCAGAACGGTCACGCAGTCAAAAATATTCCAGGCATCTTTGAAATAATTCTGGGAGCAGAAAGGGAGAGACAGAGGAGACAGTGAGAAATGTAGGGAAAAATAAAAGTAGTCATGGGAGTGAGCTAAAAGGGCAAAAAGTAGATGTAAAAAGACGAGTGAGTCCAATGATTGGATGAGACAAATGGGGCATCAGTGATGGGACGGATGCCAGCAGACAGGGGACGACCCATACTGCACCGGACGGCGACAGAACATACGTTATAAACCACAGTCAGACTGAATTTACATTAGTTTCAAACAGATTTATTAACAAAACTAAAATCATCAAAAGCTTTAAAAGGGCGACTCAGACAGAGAGACAGGAGTGAGAGGAAAATGCTACTGAGCCAAACCCACTGCCGTTCCTCCCGTACACCCACGTGATGCCTGCAGCCAAACTGTGCATTAGCCCAGTGGTGGGACGTGGAGCGAGGACGGAGGGCGGCTGTTAGAATGAGCCGGGCTGATGGACGGATGGACGGACGCGCAGGTACGGACGTCTCTGTGGCCGCTGGGTTTCTGGAAGCTAGTGTGTGTCAGCCACATCCAAATCCTATTCCGCTTAATCTCCACCCTGTAATCTTTGCTTCTCGTCTTACGCCTATCTGTCGTTCCCGCTCCTCGTTTTAATTAGTGCATCAAACGTCCCCCAGAATCATCCCTAAGCCATCGCCGTTAAGACTCTCCTTCAACTGGCGACGTTGTTCATTAAAGGGGTTAGAAACAGGTAATAAGGTCTGGATTTCATATTTGTTGAGTGAATCTCAACCGCTGTGCCAGATGCCATCTTTATTGTTGTACACCAGTGACAATAATCTGTTATTGGATTAAGTTGTTCCCATGCAGTGATGCTGGAACACACACACTCACCAGTGCTCCAAAGGCGATGATCTTGAGTACACACTCCAAGGAGAAGAGGGACGTGAACACGATGTTCAGGTTGACCAACACGGCTTCGTAGGTGTCGGAGGCGCCGTCATACTACACACAGGGAACACGTGCACACAGATGGGTCAGCGCGACAAGGGGAAGCTGTTTGCTTCATGTGTGTGGAAGCCATACCTTCATCATCAGCACCACTGTGTTGAGCGCGATCATGGCCATGATTGTGTATTCAAAGGGCGGTGACACCACAAACTCCCACATCTTGTACTGGAAGCTCAACTTGTTCTGGGGCATGTGGCGCGTTAAGGGCCTGGCGTTTATGGCGAAGTCTATACAGGCTCTCTGCAAAACAGAAAGGGACAAAACTCTGTTCTGTTTCCTGTGATGTGATTTTTAATACAATCTTCCCTATGAATCTCCAACTACCCCGACTTTTCTGCTCAGGAATTGTAATCCCTTCCTTCCAAAAACCCTCCAAACGCTCCTAATCTGGATCCGCCCTCGGTTCTTTAATCCTCCTTCACCTCGTTCTTTTCTAAACTGTAGTCCTCCATCATCTTGTCCCCCTGCTCCTGGAAGGTGATGATGATGAGAGCCACGAAAATGTTGACGAAGAAGAAGGGGAAGACCACGAAGTACACCACGTAAAAGATGGACATTTCCATCCGGTATCCTGGGCTTGGGCCCTGGTTCTCATAGGTCGCATCCACCGAATGCTTCAGCACCCTGTGGATGAGCGCATGGCAGCGTGTTAGCATGTTAGCATGTTAGCCTGTTAGCATGTTAGAGCGTGTGAAGGCGTCACATGCGGCTAACGTGTACTCACTGCGGCCACCCCTCTCCAGTAGACACAGTGAAGAGGGTGAGAAGGGCCCAAGCCACGTTGTCGTAGTGGAAATCGTATTTCTTCCACTCCCGCCTCTGCGCCTTCACTTCGTTATCGCGTTCGTACACCAGATACTCGCCCCTGAAACGCACCATCGTCAAAAATCATAAGCAAACAGATTCATACCCGAGGGGACGGGAGTGGATTGCGCTCAGTCTATTCCGACCTGCAGTCGCGCTCGAATTCTTTGGACTCGTCTGTGCAGTAGAAGAAGCGTCCCTTGAAAAGCTGCACGGCCACCACAGCGAAGATGAACATGAAGAGCAAGTAGACGATCAGGATGTTGAGCACATTCTTCAGAGAGTTCACCACGCAGTCAAACACAGCCTGAGGGTCAGGGATGGAGAGAAACACTTCAGACTCAGGATTCTCAGCTCCTCCTTCTGTGTGTCTTCTCTTTAGCGCCTTAAAAGCTGAGCTACAGGATTGCGATTGCAGTGACCAGGGAATAACATCTAGGTTTGTTTCTTCTGAAAAACATTTGAGCAGCTTTTCTTTGTGCCATGATTTGTTCTTTTAAGGACGTACCTTGAGCTTGGGAAGACGTTTAATAGTCTTCAGGGGTCGTAACACTCTGAGGACTCTCAGGGACTTTATAGTGCTGATGTCTTTTCCCTTACTGCTCCCCCTACACACACACACACACACACACACACACACACACACACACACACACACACACACACACACACACACACACACACACACACACACACACACACAAATTGAACAGCGTTAGTGAGTTCCGGACCATGACAGGCTCAGCCTTCTGGGTTCCAGAATGGCAGTGGGGAGCCATTCTCCATGAGACCTGTGCCCGAGTTAACTCTCGACGAGTAACTGCGTCTGGGTAAGTTCATAGCAACACATGCAGCATTGCTATCATATTACACCTCGGCCTTATTTCTAAATGTGAGGTTAGCATTGTAGCTGCATGCTAGAATTAGTCGGTGTGGTACAACTACTGTATAGTACATGCTATGGGAATAACTCGCCTGTCTAAGTTTGTTACAGTATTTCAATGCTTTACAAAAAGCCTCAATTTACGCATGCGCAGCTAACGGTGAAATATATTCATGCTGCATTGAAACCTTGCTTTTCATGCTGCAATATTTGTTCTTCTAAGCAGCAGATCGAGTGATGGTGAACTACAGTCTACACAGAGACATTTTCAGAGAGAGTTTAGTAGCTGCGGTCTCAGTGAGACACGACAACCCAATGTTGACGGTTTGCAGCTCCATCATATCAGCTTCGTTGGGATCGACGCTTAGAGGGAGCCTGATATGGTAGAAGCAGTATTTATACTCAGCAACTCACAATGTAGTTGAGTAAATGACGTTATACTGTATGTGGTTAAAACAGCTAAACTCTCTCTTTTGATGGCTCAACCCGTTAATGGCGATAAATTCTAGTCTACAACTACAATTAGTTGGGATCAAGTCATTGTTCAAACAGCATGGAATCTTGTCTTGTAAGCCTTTCGGCAAAGACAAAGATAATGCTGAGTCAAACCTCTTGTTTTCTCACCCTGATGTTCTACAGTAGATGTCTGTGTGAGAACGGATGTGCTCTAACAACACTGAAAAACTCTAAAATCCCCTGTGTTTGTCATCTGTAATCAAGGCTGAGACTCAACAAACCTATACTACATAATAAAATACCTCATACCTCAAATCTACAGAACCAATATAAAACGTTTGTGATAACGAAATGTGCTGGACTAGTTAAAAAAACAGTTTAAACCGGCCTATTTCTAAGCATATAAACCTGGTAATAGCACAAAATCCATGTTTTCTGTGTGATTGTATTGCTGAGCCGGCACAAGTCAACTTGAGGTTTAGTCGTGTTTGAGTCAGAGCTGTTCCATGGTGAACAATGGAAAAACAGGGAAGAACAGACAAGTACAACTGTGATGAGGGATGGATGAGAAGGAAAGAGAGGTCCGTGGTCAGAAGGACAAGCACAGCGGTGCTGCAGGAGAAGATGAGGAAGGAAAAAGAAAGAACTTTACCCGCCGCCGCTGTTGGTGGTCCAGACGGAGAGATGGAGAAAGGGGTGAGAGACAGAGAGACACAGAGAGACAGCGTGGGAGAAGGAGACAGAATGGGACACAGAGAAAAGAGGGATTTCGAGGGTAAACATCCATATGAGAGAAGAGCGAAGAAGAGAGAAGAGAACACAAGCCCTACGTTTTGTTAGAACAACAACCCACATAAAAAAAGACACTAAATGCCACGGTTTCATTCAAACTTAACCACACTTTGCCTCAGAAGCGTCCCTGTTGCTGAAATTTGACAGTGGCACAAGCGGTCCAAGACACCAGCAGCCCTCAGACCAGACTAATTGGATTAAAGGAGCGATAAACATCTCCAATGAGACTGCTGAGCCCTTCTGGAGTGATGTTTGATTTTCACCAATTGAATTAAGGCACTATCTGCATGTGTACGACTCTCTTCCGAATGGTTTGACTCTTCCTGTCGGCCTTTAGTGTCATTAACCTCCATTGTAGTCACAGCTGATTTTATTGGTCGAAACTGAGTTATTTGATTGTTTGGGAAATTTGTCCACTTTTGAACCTACTGTACAGTATAAACCAGAGTTATTCATTGTTAACTTGAAATTTACTGTTGAGTAAATCCTTTACAAATTAGAAATACAGGAACTACATTATCAACCTTATTTGGCATTTTGAGATATGAAAACAAAAGACACAAAAGTTCACAATGTGCACAGACAGAAAACATTTATGGGCCACATACACAACAGGAAATTAGGAGAAAGAGTCTTTGTAAAAACACACACAATAAATGTGATTTTGAAATAACAGTATAATAACACATAGGGCGCCACCACCAGAACCCTGGAGCACCTGCTATAAGTCCTTACGCATGCTGGTTGTAGTAAACCTTGACTATCTGGTAAGGATGAGAACATTCTTAGACGATGAGAAGACGAGCTAAGATACACTGTTTTTAGACCAAAGGAACAAATAAACACTAAATGGATGGGTCCTCTTTGATTTATATTCGAAAAAACTTCCCATCACCGTATAACTCAAATGAGTGAACCACAAATACATCATGCAGAATGCATTCAATTATTTATGTCACTTAGTCTTTCCCATACGTTGGCATGGAGACCGTTATTGGAGTTTTATCTGACTTATGCAGCTGCACAAATATCTTGGACCTTATGGCAAAAACAAGTAGACTACACTGAGGCTAAATTATGGTGGTTGTTGGATGTGTTGGATTGAGCATACGTCAAAAGCTTGGTATCAATGAACTGCAAGTCCCACACTGTATTCTGGTTTGTCCTATTATGTTGCAGAGTAACAAACAAAACTCCTTTCCTGTATCCTGTGATGCAGCTTCTTCACACTTACTCCCCACAAAACAAATGTTGCCCTCTGTAGATGACTTGTATGAGATTTTGTGTCAGGCATTATTAAGCACTGTCATTGATACAACACACCATGCTTTGTACCCAGAATCATACTCATAATAATAACAATAACCAGATCTTATCCTTACAGTCATGCAGATTATTTAGGGTTTATAGTACCTGCTTTGACGTGGAGGTATTTGGGAGCAAGCTCACCATGACCTGGTCTGGCTTTGTACGGAGCTGTTAACTTTAGAACGTCCTGGGCACTAAAGGGTTACAGGTGCAAAGGGTGGTCCTCACCTCTCACAGGACAGGAATGAGGTGGATTGTAAAGAAAGGGGTATTTGATAATATATAGGAGCGTAGGGGGTTGGTGGTGGGGTCCAGAAATTATAGGGTTGGGAGACAGAGCCAAAAAAGAAGGCAGAGAAGATGTCTAATTGTAGAGAAATGAAACAGATACGACGTAAACTAAACCAAAGCAGAGAGAAAAGGAGAAAGAAAAGCAGAACAAGCCTAAAAAGGAGCAATGGGTCATGAAAGAGGAGTAACAGGAGAGGCTGCACTCCAAAGTGCCAGTGAGGCAACAGACAAGCCGTAGAGAGGACAGGACAGGATGGGGGAGGTACAGCAGGAGGGTGACTTACGTGAAGGCGAAGGCCACCAGAGCACCACTAACCACAATAAAGTCAAGGATGTTCCACAAATCCCGGAAATAAGAGCCCTGGTGCAAGACCAAGCCCAGATCCACCATCTACAAGAGAAGAACACAGGTTGTTGAGAAGATGTGGGACTAAAACCTTGAATAAAGAATCCAACCATAGGAGGCTGATTTATTGGCCTCATCAGCTGAGTAGGAGTTCCTGAGTGGGGTTGTAACCTTACTTTTATGAGCATCTCGAAAGTGAAAACTCCAGTGAAGACGTAGTCGAAGTAGCGTAGAACCTGCACACACATGACGGTGTGACAGTTAAAAAGGTGGAGAGAAAGAATCCGTGCTAACCGGTCAGTGTTAACAAGTCTTCTTACATTGTTGCGAGGAGATTCAGGCCAAACTGGGTCCTCAGCAGCCAAAGCGATGCTGCTCATGGCAATGACCAGCAGGATGCACATCTCAAAATAACGCAGGGTGCAGATGTAGTGACATGCCCGTCGAAATCTACAAGACATGCGAAGTATGTAACTCTTCCTCATCAGGCATTTAGTTTCAAATCCAAATTTCAACAGAAATCCAGCAAACTGAAATGCCTGCACTTTTAATTCCCACAAGTATTTGTAAGAATCAAACTTACGGGTTGGTCGTGGTCAGGATGAACATGGAGGTGAAGGGAGGCATGGGCCTAGGTCCTCCTTCACCTCCCTTCTCATCGTCATCATCGTCTTTATCCTCCTTCGCTGGCAGCGGCTCTGTGTTGGCGTTTTTATTGACTGAAGGACACCACATACAACAAACAGCCAGTGAAGAAGAACAGCTTGTAACGTACAGATAAAGAAATCCAAGTGATCCTGCCGCTCTTACCCTGCAGGATGGCGTTGGTCGATGGGAAAATTGGCATATCTATAGCCATGTAGTCGGGGTGGGGCAGCCTGATGACACTGTTTGTGCGCTGATGCCCGATTCTCCCATAGCTATCTAATCTAACTAAACTCCCGTGCGTGCCACTGTGAGCAAGATGGGTGGCGGATCCGAAGCCAGGGACTACAGCACGGTTGGCAACTGGGTTGGGATGTGCTTCCCCAGGAGGGGTAGAGCCTGAGACCAGCTTGGTGTTCATGAGGTTGTCCATGTCCTCACTGTACTGGCTGCCTTGCCTGGAGAGGCTCTTTTGAATGGGGCGTGTGGTAGAGAGATTAGGGACACTGCAATCCCTAGACAGAGGGAAAGGGAGAAGTTTGAGAGGAGAACAGACAAATATCAGGATATTCAAAAATGATTGATTAATTGATTTCTAAAGGCACAAGAGTCTTGGACATACTTCCTCCTGTGCTGGCATATCCTCTTGCCCTCGCCATCTGTTTGATTTCCGTGGCGACTTCTCCTAGGCCTTCGTTCGCCGTCTCCAGCTCCATCCTGCTCCCCTTCTCCACCTCTGTCCACCCCCCTGCTTTTGTGCCTCCCTGTTTTTCCAGCTCCTCCGCCGCCATCCTCACCATTTTCGGCATTCTTCCGATGCGACCTGGGCTTCTTGTGTTCCGACTGCCCCCCGCCTCGGCTCCCACTCCGGGTGTGGTGGTGACGCCTGGACGGCCTCTCTTCTGAGCCTGGCCCGGGGATCACTGTGGCATCCAGGCGCAGCTGAGACGAGTGGCGGTGGTGCTCACCTTTATGGCTCCGCCTGCTCTCGGCCGACTCGCCCCGTTCTAGGGGAGGCCTGGCCTGCCCTGAGCCTCCTCCTCCTCCTCCCTCCACTTTTTGGCCACCGTGTTCATGGAGGCACGTTTGCTTGTGAAGCTCGTTAGCAGGATGGTGCTGGCTGTAGCAAAGATCCGAATTGTTGGGCGTGGTCTTGTTGGTGTTGTTGTTGCGGTTCTCACGCGGGTCAACCACTAGGGGTCGATCCAGGTGAGTCTTCATGTCTGGACGGATGTGTCGAGAAAAGTTCACCTGCAAGAAGAGGAGAGGAAGAAGAAATGAGCTCTGTAACTGCACATATTTTGTTCATCCATGACAAACTCCAGATCATTATGAGCTTTGGATATTGTAGCCATCACTTGTGTACAATGAGAGCACAAGTCTAGGGGCCTTTCTTTGCCTTGTCCTTTACATTGTTGTGCTCCTCCCTCCCTGTTCTTGCCTTCCAGCGGTCATCGGGGTCCAGCTCGTTGTAAAGGGCCTCGCGGCTGGAGGCCAGCGTCTGCTTCCTTAACTCCTTGGTGCGCTGTTCCCACACTGACTTATTGACGCCCTTCGTGTGGTTCTTCTGCTGCTCCTTGCTGAAAGACGAAGCAGGATGGAGAAGGAGCGGGGGTTTGACGGCATTAATACCCGTGCAGGGATGTGCCGCCATGCTAATACACACATAGACATGAGAATGATGTGAAAACCAACAGCAAAAATATAGTACAGAAAATAGCCAGGACGTAGACACACACTGGGGGCCACACACATGTAACAGACCATTTGGCTGGACCTACAGAACAAGACAGCTCAACAGAGCAACGCTGTGGGTGTCTACATAGCTTGCCAAAGCACAGGGAAGCACAACCCTACTTTGGTAAACCTTGTGGGGACACAAAATGGAGGATAACACTGAGGCAAGGTCAGAATTACATGTTTTATATACGAAATCTGTAATTAAGCTAAATATATAATAATTAGAGCAACAAGACTTATGTAGACAAAAAAGCCTAGATGCCCCCCACCCCCCTCCCTTGTGGATTGGACTTACTGAGCATGATTTAAACATACAGAATAACACACACAGCTTCCTGTGACCACCTCTTCTATCACCCTCCAACACGTCTATGAGTACAAATCCTAAACTCTTGTTTCCTCGGGAGGCCAAAAGTCAACCACAGTAAAGCAACAGCCGTACTGCGCAGTGCAGGCAACAGAAAGTGTAACCTAAAAAAATTAGCCAACACAAGAAACAGCTAAAGAAAAGCAGAGTGTGTAACTCAGAGAATGGTTCAGAACAAAAGGGATGAGGAAGGAAGTTCTTCTAGAACAAATGAAACCAAAGGAATGGTTGGATGGTCAAAGAACAGAAGGGATTCAGAAATGAATAAACAAATAAATAAATACCAGTCCAGAAAGGGGTCGGTAGCGTTGTGACACTCACTGTGTACTTTGTTGCTGAGGAGGGAAACAGCTGGTGAGTGAGATGACACGAAAGAACAGAGGGAGGATTTCATTCCAAAATGGGCTGTTCAGCCATTTGGCAAAACATGATGCAGAGCCAATATCCTACAATAAACACCGATTTCTCAAACGCAAACGAGGGACGAATTTCTAAAAAAGCCAATATTTTTGCTAAAAAAAAGATTCATCATTTTGGAATGTAACCCTTCACACACAAACAACTAACATGAACCTACATTCCCCCACACACAAACACTCAGTACTAGTTCATGGTACGTAGTCTTCGTGGATGTCTTTCCATGGATTTGCTGTCGTGGCAGCTTCATCTTTGAATCTATTGTAGAAGCTTCTTAAGAGATTCTTCATGCACCACTGATGAAATTTTAAAACCCTTGCTTGAAAAAACAAAGAGCCAGTGGCCAACCTAGTAACAATGTCACTGCTTTGAGTAGAAGAGAAAAATGAAGGACGTCTGTGAGAGACTTGGACTTTTCGTAGTTAAATAAATTAAGTAAATAAAGGTATATAAGAGTCAACAAGTAAATACTTAAAAAAGAATAATAAGAGTAATAAGAGTCAACAAGTAATTACGTAAAAAAGAATAAAATGCAAACTGTCTTTCTCCCAACTGTATAGATTTCTTGGTAAATATTTAGGCAAAGGACCTTGAAGCGTTTGCTGCATAATACTAGTTCATTATGTAAACGAAGCTTTCACGCTGTCTCACTCACACACATCCAGACACATGCACTGTAGAAATTAAGTACTTTACACAACACTACACTACTAACACATAAATACTCACAGTACAGTGAAGTGAACAAAGTAAAAAATATATAGAATGACGGCGATGTTAGGAATGTGCCGGATAATTTAAAGTTTACCTTTGAATCAGGCTGTTGAGTTGTTGTACTGTATGTGTGACACAAAGTTAAGAGAGGCCAGAGCCTCAGAAAGAGAAAGGTCAGCGATGTGCATGTGCATTGTGTGTCTGACCCGGGCTCTTTCATGGATGAACGGCAGTGTGTGGTTGTGTGAGAGTGTGTGAACTTTACCAGGAGGAGAAAGGAAAGACCCCTGTGTTCGCACAGCAACGAGATCAAACGCTATGACTCCGCTGACCGTGGGAGGTCTGGACCAGATCAATGCGACACACACGTGTGTGTGAGTGTGCGTGCGTGCATGTGTGTGCGTATGTGCGTGCATACGCGTGCGTGTGTACAGTTTATTATGCACAAATGATCGTGACAGAGAGAAAAGGATGTTAACAGAGGAGACAAGAGAGAATCCTGTGTGATTTGCAAATGCAACTCTATGAAGAGCAATGGAGGCAGGAACTCACGCCGCGATGGAGAGGTTGGCAGCGGACAGCGGGCTGACTTCAGCCACCTCCTTGGCCTTCTGCAGGGCGAGCTTCTGACTGGCAGCCTCCTCCTCCTCCTGCTCATCCTTCAGGGGATCAGACAGAGATGAGTGGGGGGTGGGGGTGGGGGGCGTCAGCGTGGGGGGGCTGTGAGGGGCCGTACCTTGGTGAGCTCCTGTGCGTTGGCCAAGTTGTCCACAGCGATGGCCAAGAATACATTCAGCAGAGTGTCTGAGCGCGGAGTCAAGGAAGAGGTTAAAACACGAACACAGAGCAACGGAGCCGATGGAGGATCGATGCGTCTGTCACTGTCAAAAGATACAGTTGCCGAAAAGCGTGAGCACGATGAAGAAGACAGAGAAGGCCATGCCCTTATTGACTCCACCCTGAGACTTGATGCCGTCGTACATCACCATGTTCCAGTCCTCGCCGGTCAGGATCTGACACACACAGCGGGACAAGGTCAGAGGCAGCACCGTTCACCAAATGCAAACACCTCAAACACACACGAGGTTCAGCGCAATTAAGCATTCGCCTAATGATATTTAAGAATTCCATATTTCATATCTCCTCCTCGTGTGCAAATCCTCTTTAGTCCGTTAATCTTTCGCTCCTAATCCAGTCCTGCCCATTCTGCCTCCCTCCCACTTTGCCTCCCCTTCACAATGCATCATCTTCTCTGCTCACCTGGAACACTGTCATTATTGCTGCAGGGAAGGTATCAAAGTTGGTCGGAGGAGTGCCATTTTCAAAATTAAACCTAGAAGGGAGAAAATAATGGAAGAGAGAGATGGAAATAGAAGTAAGAGGCAGCACAGAGGGGGGAGGTGAGGAAAGGAAAGCAGTCAGATAAAGAAAAGCACTGTACAAGCACAACAAGCGCTTATTTGAGAAAACTACGGAAATAGAGACACAGTAAATAATCTGAGTGGAAATTTAAATAGACGCTGTTAAAAGGGAACGATGGGAGCGGAGGAGAGAGCACTGACTGTCCTCCGAAGAGCTGCATGCCCAGCAGGGCGAAGACGACTATGAAGAGGAAGAGCAGGAAGAGCAAGCTGATGATGGACTTCATGGAGTTGAGGAGCGAGACGACGAGGTTGCGTAAAGACGCCCAGTACCTGAGAGACAAGGTGGGTTTTTAAACGGGTCTAACACCGCGTCAGCGCCAGAAACTCCACACGTTCGCAACCGGACTCACTTGGTGACTTTGAAGATCCTCAATAACCTGAGAGCTCGTAGCACACTGATGCCAAAGGAGGTGCCGGGCTGGATGATGGACCACAGCACTTCAAATATACTGCCGCATATGACCTGGTGCAAACGTGAGGCGTGAGGTTATTCACCGCGAGGCGCCCGACGCTGACGGCCACGCGTCAGATCATCACGTTCGCGCGCGGGTGCACTCACAATGCAGTCGAAGCAGTTGAAGGAGGAGTTCAGGTAGGCCTGTCGGCCCAGGCCGTACAGCTTCACGAACATCTCCGTCAAGAAGATCCCCAGGAAGATAAATTCAGCAAAATCTGAGGGCAGAAAGAAGAGGAAGGAAGCGAGGATGAGGAGGGGCAGCAGAAACACTAGGAGCCCCCCCCCCCCCGTTTACATGCATCTCTACTTCCACCTACATAGAAAATCTGACAGTGGTTCTGGCTGGTCGTAGTGTACCACAGCCACACACAGCGTGTTGAGGCCCACTAAGCACAGCACGGTCCAGTAGAAGCCCTGCGACTTCACGATGTGTCGAATGAGGAAACGCAGCCGTCGCTCCCTGCGCTTGAACGTCGAGCCCTCGAGCTTGGAGCTCTTCAAGCTGGCACGGGCGAACGGTGACCCTGAAATGAGAAGCGAGACGCGTGGTTTGTGATTAACCAGCTGCAGAAGTACGGTTTTAAACCGTTAGTGCTGTTTTCTGAGAAACAGGTAGCGGTGGACGAGGACAGAAACGAGACGGAGAGAGACAGAAAAGGAAAGTAACTGGAGGAGGGAGGCGCAGGGCCCTCGGAGGGTGGGGGCTCAGATAATGCTGATATGCCGGATGAAATAGCATCTGTGTGCTTGTGCGTTGCCTTTGAGCGTGTGGGAGAGCGATGGGACAAACGCCCGCGTGCATCTCACCTACGACAAGGTCTCCCTCCCCTTCCTCCGGGTTTAAAAGCTCTGCTTTGCTTTTGTGGTTCTTCGTGGCTCTTCTGCGGGAGCCTGTCAACGACACGCGGGTGTTCAGTCCGTCGCACAGCGTGATGGGCTTATTTCACATGAAGACGTTAAAGAGGCAAGTTCATACCGTCGTAGTCACTTTCATTCTCATCATCTGCCAAGATGACCTCCTCTGTAAAACAGAAACTAACATGTTAGTGTGGAGTTCAGGTCAGATCGCTCATCATGCTCGCGTTCGTCGTCCTCGGTTTCCAGCATCCAGGGTCATCCTTCCTTGGAGAATCACACCTGTGCGCCGCAGCTGCTGTGAAGTGTGAGGGATCAACCACATACCAGCCTTGCAAATCCACTCCAGGTAACCGTTGAGCTCCCTCTCGATCTGCTGCTGCCTCCTGAGCTTCAGGAACTCTCTCCTGTTCTCCACACGCTCCCTCTCTTTGGCGAACTCCCTGCAGACACACACACGCACACACACACGCACACGCACGCACGCACGCGCGCGCACGCACACACACACGCACACGCACGCACGCACGCGCGCGCACGCACACACACGCACGCGTGCGCGCGCACGCACACACACACGCACACACACACACGCGCACGCACACACACACGCGCACGCACACACACACGCACACGCACGCACGCACGCACACGCACACACACACACACACACACACACACACACACACACACACACACACACACACACACACACACACACACACACACACACACTCTTTAAATGAGCCAACCTCCGTGTTGCACGTGGAGATTGAACGGATGAGACCGTACACACACTTACCCTGACAACACACCCAGCACCAGGTTGAGCATGAAGAAGGATCCGATGATGATGAGAGGGATGAAGTACATCCAGTTCCATGCGCTCCCTGAGGCATCATTGCTCTGGAAACACACGCAGACGTGAGGCTGAAGTGTTCGTGTTCTGCCCTGTGCAGCTAAACCTGATGCCACGGCAGCCACGCTAACAGGAGGATCAATCAGTTTAATAAACCCAACACAACCCAAAGCTATGATTAACTCAGACCCTTTTTAAAAAAGACTGCTCTGATTTGCATCTGCAGACACGCGCGTGCACAGTGGAACGTCTGCCTTCAACCGTTGCTCACGTCCATTGAAATAACAAACAACAGCCGGGCTGACGTGAAGTTGCTTTAGGTCATCTCAATAAGTAAATGCATATCTGTCACTCTGCTTAGCTGCCGTGTGCAGAGTAAATAATGTATAAACGCGCTCCTCCTCTCGCTCACTGTCATCCTGCTGACACTCGCCTTCCATTTTGTTTAATCACTGCTTCTGGTTTCCTCTTTCTGCGGCCTGCTCTCGTTCATTCCCTTCACTGGCTCATTTCTTCAGTCCTCTCACCTTTTCATTGGGCCTGTGCCTTATTTGTCCTCATCACCCATCTTCATTTTACCCTAAACAACTTCTAGCCCCTCTCTATGCGCCCTCCTTTGATACCTCCCTCCCTCCATCCGCCTCCTTCCTCCATCTTTCCTACTTCCTGCATGTACGCTGCTACTGCTGCTGCGTACCCAATGTACCGCACACCCTTTTTTCTACCATTAAACTTTTATCGCTCCCCTCCTCAGCAGCTGCAAGAATAACTTGGGCTGAACAGGCCCTTTTAAATATAGAGCAGCGCCGGGAAAGAGGGATGCACGAAGAGACAGGCGGCAAGCAAGAGGGACAAAAAGCAAAGGAAGGCACCGATGATGATGGAAGAGTGGAGGAGGACCAGATAAATGGGAAGACAAACATCATGACTACACCAATACTCAACGACCATCATCCACCTCTGGTCTCCATAGCAACCGTTGCCAATGACGGCGGAGAGCCATTCAGTCCTGGCCATGAATGATGACACTGCTCAAAACCTGGTCCCATTTTATGGGAGATGCAGAGTGTTCACACTGTAACATATATGTTATGTTGTACTATTGATACGTTTGACAGAACTTAACAGAACTAACACTGAATTACGAATAATAAAAAGAAAACAGTGATTAGGAGCTCAAACTGTTAACGCCGGGTGTCATCTGGCAAGAAACGCGAGAAATTTCTAAATGAAATTGTTTCTGCTTAGTGACTCAGGTGTTTGTCTGCTTGGGTTGTTCCTACAGTATACAACAGCAAGCCTCTGTCTTTTTCCTCCAGAATAAACATTCCTGGTTGTCCAGTAGCCCGTGACTGTTCATCAGTACGTACATAGTAGAGCAGGTCGGTCCAGCCCTCCATGGTGATACACTGGAAGACGGTGAGAATAGCGAACAGGATGTTGTCAAACTGGGTGATGCCATAGTTTGGTCCCAGCCAGTAGTGTCTACACGTGGTGCCCTCCGGACACAGCCGCGATGGAAGCTCTGTCCCACACGGAAACTCCTCTCGGATCTCACCTGAGCATCGATGGATGGAAGCAGTGGGCGTGCGTTCGCATTTATGTTCTCCTCCACAGTTACATAGATTCATTTCCATTGGTGCAACGAATTTATCCCAGAACACACGTGGTTGTGGCGTTACCTGTGTGATTGTCAAAGCAGGTCTTGTGGAACTTGCCCATGTAGAACTCCAGGCCGATGATGGCGAACATGAGGATGGCAAAGAAAAGCAGCAGGCCAATTTGCAGCAGAGGAATCATGGCCTTCATGATGGATTTGAGCACCACCTGTAAGCCTGCAGGACACATACATCATCAACAGGTTAGAATGATGGTCAGAGCTGTAATGTTTGCATCTATTGGCTTTGTTTGGAGGGATCTTAGAGTCTTTAATCAAAGTGTGGGGGCAATGATCTTTGTGTGGTGAAAATGGATCCTCTGTATCGAAGGTTTAAATGAAATCCTGCTGGACGTGTTATATGTTACATGTTAATGTAGTTATGCTAAAATAAGGCATCAGGTTTTCTGTGAAAGCACTTTACTTTTATTTAGATTTGCAGAAACTGCTCCCAGATCTGCATCGCGTATTGTAATGCCCTCTAGTGTGTTTTTTCCCAGCTAGCTTAGCGATCTTCATGCGTAAGCCTTGATTTGCCTGTTCAGGCCTGTTGTGGAGTAAAAGCTATTAATAACACTGCAGTTGTGTTGGAGCACTGCTGCCACTGTAACATTTAAAAAAGAGGCAGAGTGCATGAAAAAAAGTACTTTTGTTGAAACACATTATGCAGAACAACTGCGTCCGACCTGACGCAAAAGTGCTCCTCCTGTTATTTTAACACGTTACAGTGACAACCTTCTCGTGCTACTCGGCATTTCTGAGTAAGAGTAGCAAAAGGAAGCAAATTGATTCTGACTTACTGGGAATACCGGACACCAGTTTGAGAGGCCTCAACACTCGCACGGCCCTCAGGGTCCGCAAGTCGAAATCGGAGCCCACAGTGGACAGGATCCTAAAGAGAGGGAGACAAATGCACAGAGGTGTGCGAAGGCGATCAATATTTAAGCTAGTGAAGCTTGTCCCAGTCTGCCGGCCTCTCCCCATTTCTCCCTGTCTGTCTCACTCGCACACAGACCCATGGCAGGTCACTGGAAGCGTGCGGGTGAGCCCTGTGCTGTATGTAAATCCTTCCAGGAGCTGAGCTAATCAATAGGGCTGACAAGTGAAGTGTATCAGAGCTGGAAGGATGGCCTGAAGGTAAAGTGTTTCGTGTCATGATGACAGAAAGACTCTGAAATGAAAAAGGAGAGGGATGGAGTGAGCGGGGGGGTGGGGGGTGGGTGGAGAGCGAGGGGGAGGGAGGGCGGAGTCGCGCTCGCAGAGCGACAGCAGTGACAGACAGGGACAATCAGAGATGCTGACTCGCTTATTCCGGCCTATTTTTATTCTCCCACTGTTTAACTGGAGCCGTGGTCCGACTGCAGAGCAGACGTGTGGATGTTACAGCACCTGCATTGCTGCTGGTCGATGGGGTGCAGGGACGTAAGCTGCGTGAACCTGAGAGGATTAAGACGTCCCCATGTGCTGCCAGACTTCCAGTCAGTCCCTGGTCTGACGCACGCGCTGAGTCATCATCCTCCCCACTTCACCATTTCCCTCTTTCTCACTCTCTGTCTTCAGTCTATTTGACACATCTCCACTTTGTGGGGGCCCAGTGACACAGCACAACCTTCTGAACACTGGACTCAGCCGTGGCTGCATTAACAGGAACCCCCCCATGATGGAGTGTAAGCGAGGGTCCTTGTAATGACATTGTGTGATATCAAATGCCTCATCGCACGCAGACTTGTAACGGAGAGGCTTCTGGACGGGACACAGGGCGATGCTGTGCTTCAGCTGTGGGTGTGGCTGAAACACTCTGTCCCCTGAGCCGTTCACCGCATCCAGTGTTCTGGCGCTTCTTAAAGTAATGGAAATGAATCAGACGTGGCAGTGGGCAACACTTTAATTAGAACGAGACCTAAAAACCATTCATGTGCTGCATGTATTTGCTTACTGCCAACAGAGGTGAATAATTACTGTTACAGCGGAGAAGCCAGACATAAACACTCTCTACCGAGGACAATTTAGTATTTGTTTCATAACGTTATTGCCCATTTATGAATCAGTTGAATTTCCATGCTCAAAATGGGAAGACTGCGATCTTTGAAGGTGTATAAATGTGCACTGAGGGCCTGAAACAAACAAAAAAAAACAGCATTCGTCGTCATAAACAGTGTCAGGCCGATGAGGCAGTAGCTCATTCACATCGTCTCCACGGTTACAGGGTCTTTTCTCATTCATAAGGGTTTCCATAGCAACAGGGACCTTGGCTCATTGATAGAATCTCTGTATCACCTTGGTAACAGGGCCAAGTGAGGAACCTAATTGATTGCCCCCCTCCCCCCACCACCTTCTCTCCTTAATGTAAATGTATCACAGCTCACGCAGTCGACGTAAACACATACACACTGTGTGTATGCACATCTGCACTGCAGACGGGCTGGGAGGCGCGCAAATATATCGAGTGACTGTGAGTTTATTCACATACGCACAATGGAAAGTGGGTCAACTAGAATTAGCAAAGAAAAACAATTTATTCCTTGTCAGGGACGGAGGTGACGTCTACGATACATCTTCCACTCCATCTAAATGTACACGCACATACATCCTGCACTTTATAATCCAAATGACTGAGCTATTACACAATCTACCCATTGGCCGTTCTCATGGGGATCCAGCACATTATACAAACAATCTTCTTTGCCCCCTCACTCCATCTGCTTTCCTGCTGACTTCAGCTAAATGCGGCTAATTATCTTTGCCCACATCGCCGGTCGTCCGGCATCACATCTTCCCAAAATCACAGCCTCCTTTGTCTCCTTCCTTCCTCCAGTTTACCACAGTCGTGTCCAACCGTTCAAATCTAACCTGTCTGCGAGTTCTTTGTCTTAATGTTGTTCAGGCAAACATAAATTAATTTCAGCATCACATAAAAAACACCAAATGTCGCGTGTAACCAACGGATCAAGAAAAGGAAGAGAAAATGGCTGTAAACTAAGTGTAATTGGACAAATAATCAATGGCATTAAAGGAAATTTAGTGTATTTACCGACATATGGGTTTACACAAATCAGCAGACATCACAAAGCTGTAACCATGAACACTTAATCTATCCACGCATGCTAAGCGATGCGCGCGTGTCTGTGTGTGTGTGTGTGCGTGTGTGTGTGTGTGTGTGTGTGTACGTGTATGTGTGTGTGTGTGGAGCGAGCGGCCGGCGAGGAAACGGGAAGGAATGTTTGAAGTGGAAATGCGTGCGCGCCGGTCAGCGTGTCATCAAAGGTTCTGACCGGAGGTGGGTAGAAAAGGCCAAGTCGCCTTTGATCTTCAAAGAGCTGAAACACAGGCAGCGCAACAAAGGGCGCGTGTGGCGGCCGCGTCCACGTGGGAGATGCACCGACTCGGTGTCCAGAGAGCATCATGGGAACTCGCGTTAAGCGCTCCTTTAAGCAGGTGGAGAGAGGACCGTGCGTTTGGACATTTCGCTCAGGAAGCTCTACTTCCGCAGCAAAGCCTGGATTTGTTGCTTGGACATCTCCGGCTCAGACCGGCCCGTTCCAGCGCACAGATGGGGCTCCTGTGAGGCGTTCGCCGCCTCGCTCGGCGCCGCCCGCTGCCGAGCAGACGCCCGCTCCCTCGCTCCCCCTCGCTCGGCCGCGCCGTCGTGCCGCGCGGAGCCGCTCGCTCTCATTAAAGCATAAGGACGAGTACTCGCTCTCGCGGCGCGTGTGTGAAAGGGAGACAGGTGGCCGGGGGGGGAGGAGGAGCGCTTCGCCGGTGCTTCGTCAGCAAAGATGCAAACAATGACCTCAATGCAGGGATCTGTGCCAAAACCCGAGCAGAGCACTTTAAACAGGAGGCCGTAGTGGCACACTGTTACTGTTTGACTGGAGGCAGAGGAAGGAAATCGAACCAAATGCTGCAAACGACGCTCCGGTGTTTGTCATGTTCGTCTCCAGGTGTCGGCAGCCATTTTTCTACCCTTCCTCAGACGCCCCCACGCACCCCCACCGCTCCCCTCCCCGGGCGGACTGCGCTGACATTTGCTCACTTCCCGGGCTCCCGGCTGCCTGCGGTTCCGCGCTGTGATCCGCCTGCTGCCGTGCCCACGGTGGGGTCGTTCATCAGGGCGAGGGGGCGGAGGCGCAGCGTGAATGCCAAACTGGGAGCTGGGAGTGGCGCGTTCGCATGGAACTCACCCAGTGAGCACCACCACGAAGTCCATGACGTTCCAGCCGTTCCTCAGGTAGGAGTTCTTATGAAAGGCGAAACCCAGAGCCAGGATCTTTATTCCGGACTCGAAACAAAAGATCCCTATGAAGTACGGCTCCGTGTCGTCCTGGAGAGACAGAGCAGACGAGCAAAAGGCCCTTCAGCTTCGCTAAGTGGAGCTGGGAAGGAATTCAGGTGTGTTCACTATTACAGGTATTACATCAGCAATGAAGCCCTGTGCTGTGTGTGTGCATTGACTCACCAGGCGCTCAGACAGCGGAGTCTTGTCCCCATCGGGCAAATGTTGTTCTAGAGCCAGGACGATGCAGTTGGCAATGATGGTGGCTAGAATCATCCACTCAAATGGAGTGAGGAGCGTCAGTCAAGGAGCAGACACATATTGTAATAATGCAGGATGGTTCAACCAACAGCAATATTTATAAACGCAATTGAATCCTCAGAAATGTGTATAAATCATTTACATTTGTGTTTCATTTCATTAAAAGTGAGGCCTTTAAATTGTTAAAGGTCCGAGCACCAGGTGCATCGTGTCCCATGTTCAATGAATGAAAGACAGACGTACAGTGAGTCCACACACACACACACACACACACACACACACACACACACACACACACACACACACACACACACACACACACACACACACACACACACACACACACACACACACACACTCACTCATCATCATGAGTCAGTTCAATATGTTCTGCTAAGTGTATGTTCTGATAAAACACCACCCACGCACACGAGCGAAACCAGATAAACAAACCGGCACACGCGCAAACAAACAACGCTAAACTGTTCGACTGGGTGAGATTCATTGTGGCTCCGCGTCCAAAAGGGTCCTTCATTGAGAAGGAGAGAAAGGCAGAGGGAGAGAGAGCAAGGTGGAAATAGAAGGAGGATGCGTTTGTGTTGCACACGTGTGGAGAGAAAACGCTGTAACGATAGGAAAATAAAAATCAATGCTGCTTCTGCTCCACGCCGTTCTCTCCACTCTCTCTCTCTCCCTCCCTCCCTCCCTCCCTCCCTCACCTCTTTCATACGGGCTCTCGTCCTTTGGGAGCAACAACTCCCCTGGCAGAGTGGGGAGGAGGGGAAAATGTGAATGAGGCGAGGGAACGAAGGAGGCGGCTATTTATGGAAGCCTACAGAGCATCGTGTGTGTGTGTGTGTGTGTGTGTGTGTGTGTGTGTGTGTGTGTGTGTGTGTGTGTGTGTGTGTGTGTGTGTGTTGTGTTTTCCCCAGTCGTGGTCGGGGGGTGAAATGCTCGCTCGCGTATTTGACCGCTCTTAACAGGCACACGTTCCAGGAACACCCAGGGCACCGCTCAATTAGCCTCCGTGCCCCCGGCCGCGCGTGTTTGTGCCAACGAGAGGGGAGAGGCCGGATCGGAACACGGGAAGAGGGGGAGCGTGTGTCGTAGGAACGCATCGCTGCATCTGGTCCCTGCATTGTGTGTCAAGTGCATCTTCTGCCTCTATCTGCTGTGTGAAAGACACACACACACACACACACACACACACACACACACACACACACACACACACACACACACACACACACACACACACACACACACACTTTATTATATACAAATTCAGCATATGAATAAGTGACTCACACTCGGCCATAAACCTTTCAAAAACGAATCTCCTCTTCCTCAATGGCTATTTATAGCAACGCGACAGAGTTAAAAGCAAGGGAAGAGTCAAGGGTGGAGGAAGGGAGAGAGACGATGAGAATGTGCTGCTGTCTCCAACCCGTCCTCTTTCTAATGTTTGCTTTGCGCCCGGCCTCTCTCACACTCTTCCCCCTTGTGTTTCTACCTCTTCCTGAAGTTTTGCGAACGCTTGCTTTTTATCATCTGTCCAGGTGTGTGTGTGTGTGTGTGTGTGTGTGTGTGTGTGTGCAGAGTGTAATGGGGACAGCTGCAGGTCGGAGACAGTAATGTCTCGTCAAGAAAAAATGAAGAAACGAGGCCTTTGGAGTGCACGACTTAAGCCACACACACACACACACACACACACACACACACACACACACACACACACACACACAGACACACACACACACACACACACACACACACACACACACACACACACACACACACACACACACACACAAACACACACTCACACACACACACACACTCACACACACACACACCTCCTTCTTTTCGCAGCCTTGTCCATCATTGCACCGTTTAGGTTCTCTCCCCGTCTCCCCTCATTCATGTCCCTTGTTCTCGGCCTCTTACTTCATTCTCTCTCTCTTCCTCCCTCTTTGTGCTCTGTTTCCCTCCGTCTCTCCCATTTTTCTCCTCGGTCCACCTTTCTCCCACCGAGCCTGTGCATCAATCATCTCGATCTCTGTCATGCCATCTCTATTCAAAATCGAATAAGAAAAAGACGGGGGGAAAAGACGGAAAGGTGCGGCGTCAGCAAACGCACGGGGGCCTGGACGGCTGGAGACGGAGGGGGGGGGGGTAAAAAAAGGGGGCGAAGGAGGGAAATATATGGCGGAATAAATGAAAAAGAAACGGAAGCGGGGAGATGAAAACAGAGAATGAAACAAAGGACCTTTCCTGTGGGCACAAATATGATTGAAGATATTGAGGAAGGAAAAGAGGTGGAGGAGAGAGGATGGAGCAGAGATGAGGGGGAGCAGAGGAGGAGGAGAGAGGATGGAGCAGAGATGAGGGGGAGCAGAGGAGGAGGAGAGAGGATGGAGCAGAGGAGTGCTGAATGAGGGATAAACAGTGACAGAGGGGTGTGAGAGTATTGCGGTATTTTTTTTTCCTTGTGAGCAGTGTGGAAAGTAGGTTAGTGGCAAAACACACACACACACACACACACACACACACACACACACACACACACACACACACACACACACACACACACACACACACACACACACACACACACACACGCAGGTGGAGACATACATCATAATGGCGACACTCTGCAGCTTCTTCAGGAACGAGCGTCTTCTTCTTCTCCTCTCGTCTCAAAGTCACGGTTCGGAGCCACTCAGCGAATCGGTGCATTAGTGAACCCTCAAATGTAATCATCAATTACAGGCAGCCAGAAGTCATGAAACGCCCACCGGGCCCCTCCCCCTCCCGTCGTCAGGGGCGGATGCAGTGTCAGGTAAAAACACTGTTTCCTCTGTCTGTCAAATGTGGGTTTTAAACGTCCTCTGCGTTCAGATTATTTTACAGGAGACAACGAGGAGGGAGAAAAGTGAGTCCTTTCATCTCCCTCTCTGTCCTGTTACATTATGCAGCAGAGCGGTGGCAGCACCGCTCAGATGATTACTTCATCTTCTTGTCACTTTCCCCTCAGAAGCACTGATTTGATAAAAGGAATGGGATTAACCACTGTGGTTGAATCCCATCTAATTATATTGATAATCAGCATCCATAAACGATAAGAGACACGGTTTAAGCACTTTATTCCCTCCTAGATTATACATTTGGAACAGAAGATGACGAATTTCCAATGTCGCCTTGCTTTTTTCACATTATTTAAGCCGTTCAGTTGCTGATTCTTTTTTTTTTAACCCCCGAGGGACCGGCGCGCGTCACCGTGCACAGTCGCCGTCTCCGCCGCTGCTTATTCCACATGACATATGCTGTGCCTGTATCTCACCGCTGCCTGGGCCTCATCACCCACATGCAGCTGAGCTGTGACTCCTGGAGACGATCGCCTGTGTGTTCATCACACATTTATAGCCTGTGTGTTCAGGTTTTACTGTGTTTGTACTTGAAGGCACTTGCTGATGTAACGATCTGCACTCGGCTGCTTTGGCTCCGGCTGCGTGTGTGCGTGCGTGTGTGTGTGTGTGTGTGTGTGTGTGTGTGTGTGTGTGTGTATGTGTGTGTGTGTGTGTGTGTGTGTGTGTGTGTGTGTGTGCACAAAGGTGTGCCGGCGTACCCTGCAGGTACAGGTTTCCAACAGCGCTTGTCTAGTAACAGCCGCGGCACGTGACTCCAGAACACGGGCACAAAGAGATCACAGGCTCCCTCCCTGTTTTCTTCTGCCTCTCCACATATCTGAGTCCCAAAAATAGCACGGCCCCACGTCACTGCACCCCGTGAGCGCACGCACTCTCAGAGGCACACACCTTAGCGCTAGCGCACATAGCCTGCAACACAGAATGAATTATTCATGAGGAGCAGAGGAAGGAGCCGGACAGGAAGCGAGCGCGGCGACGGCCTGATCGATGTGGACCGGGACCAAAGCAGTGACACCAGAGCAGAGCTCAGCTCGACCCGGTCCGCTCACGCGCTCCACTTCCTGTTTTACGTTCCCACAATGGAGGTGGAACACGTTGCCGCTGAGAATGATGTAAAATGCAGCAGAACGGGTCCAATTGATGTAACGCAGTGTAATACATCTGCACACGCGGGATCCGACCAGCGCCACGCGTTTCGCTGGGAGCCGCTGTTTCTGCTGTGATTTATGTCCGAGCGGCTGCACACCTGCATGTTTCCACATTGATTTCCGGCGGCCGCGTTCGTTACGAGCGCACAATATCAAAAACATCTAAGTTAATGTGTTTGGTGGGTTTCAGAGGATCCGTTTACAACCTGAGGAGAGTGTACTTGATGTTCCAGCTGCTCCGCGGCTTTTAACTGCACTTCCGCTGTGGCTGTACATTTACATGAATACATTAGGCCACGCAGGCCAGATGAGCTGCTCCGCGGAACCTGCAGTTATGTTAAATGCTTTGTTCTCAGCAGGGGTTGAAAAGAACCAAAAGGCATCGACAATTAATAGCGTTCTGTGCATTTATTGTGTAAGGAAAGGAAGCGAGAGCGAAAAACACACACACGTAGAAGGTGAGAGGGAGATAATGTAGATCCTCGCGACCTCGACTGACCCGAGTTCCTCCACCTCTAATGTAAGAAGACAGTGGGAGGGAGCGTTTCAGGAAACGTACAGTAAAAGTACAACAACGTCCGGGTAATGGTACAGTTACACGGTCAAAGTACTGCTGTGTACACGAGATGTGGGGACGTTTCTGCAAATGCTTCTATCACTAGGAAAGATGTGGAAACAGTCCAAGTCACGCCAGCTTCAGCACGAGCGCCATTTTGTTCTCGTGGTGGCGCACGCGTGTGCACGTATTCACGCGTGTGCACGTGTTCACGCGAACCCCAGCGACTAGTCTGCCCCCTGGGACTCCAGATATGGATCAATTCACACATTTATTACTACACAGTCAAAGGTTGGAGGTACGCAGATTGAGCCCAGAGGGCGTCCACACACACACACACACACACACACACACACACACACACACACACACACACACACACACACACACACACACACACACACACACACACACACACACACACACAGCTGTTGGGGGGACAGCCAAGATTTTCCAAACGCTACGAGGGTTCACGCCGTGAATTAGCATCACAAAAGAGCAGAAACGGTCGATTAAAGTGGAGACAAGTTGCGGGGGAACGAGATGCGCTTCGTGCGCTCAGCTGGTTTCTCGGTTTGACTGCGAGTGGATGCGCTGCATTCCAAAATGACAAAACCAAACGTGTGCAGGTGCAGAGACCTGAGCTTTTGTCTCTTCACCACTTTGTGTTAAATGATTTATATGCAGACGGGCAGTTTGACTGTCTCGGCCTCTCTCCATTGTTTCTATTAGTCTGCTCCTCTCTATAATGTCTGTATCTCACTGACTCCCCCTCCCTCCTCTGCCTCCGTCGTCCCGTCCACCGTCTCTCTAGTTACAGTAGAAGAAACAGCTTTTCTTTTATCTTCTCTCCTGCTTCAGAAAAAGCTAAATTTATCACACACACACACACACACACACACACACACACACACACACACACACACACACACACACACACACACACACACACACACACACACACACACACCAGTCTTCCTGTATCCTCTTTCCCAGTGTCTGAATGACAAAAATAAACCGTCAGCGCTAACTAAACTCCTAGCAGTCCAGTTTCTCTCATCACTGGTGAAAAGCGCTCCTGTCGCTATAAGGCGAAAAACTATGCGGAAACTATGAACAAGCATCCGAACACACAAATGCACAAACTGACCTGATGTTTAAGTCGTGTAGTTATCATCTTAGATTTGCAAGATGGAGAAAAGCCAGTAAATAATTTAGATCCTGCAGAGAACGTAGATCACTGACTCCACACATCCACCCAAAAACGCCCGGCCCGGCCCGGCCCGGCCCGGCCCGGCCCAGCCTGTCTCCAGGACAGCTCCATCAGAACCTGGACTGTTTTACACTCACATGTTTGTGCGTAACTTTTATGTCGGGAGACCAGTGTCACATAAGAATCTCCAGTTTGTTTCCTAAAGTGCCTGAAGGAGACTGACTATTGGTGAAAACAGCTGAGTCTAAACCTGATGCTCAACGTCTGGAGTGGCCATCGGATCTTCAATTGATTCTGGGTCGAGTACGGCACTGGGATCAGATACAGAACCAAGGAACTAGCTGCTCATCGCAAACGCACAAAAGCTCCTAAACACACGTGATTCATCCTGGACACGTTTCCTGCACCTGTGTTCCATTTACACACCACAGCTTGTATTATATTTCATATGCAGCTCATTGCAGCTATAGATAGCTGCGACATATATTGACTTCCTCTCAGTTTACAACAGCAGGGCGAAGCGCTGGCCACACAGGCGGCTCCTGAGCTGGGTCTGTGGGGGTTCGGCCCCGTGTGAACATGCATGAAGAAATGGACGTCGAGCAGAAGCAGTAATGAGCAGAACCGACGCCTCCGACCTGTAACATTCACACAAACGGACCACATCCAGTTCCTGCATCTGATGTGGAGACGACAGAGTCATTTCTTGGTTTCCAGTTTTCAATAAGAAAACAAATGATGCTATTTGTCGAATATTTCATTCACTTTAATGCACTTCTCTTTATTGATGCTCCCTGTGAAGCTGAAGCTGCTCTTTGCCACCTTTGCTGTCTTTAATCTCAGTTTTCTCTGAATCAGTGACCATGTTACTTAGAGTTTAGCTTTTAGATTTGTCTCATTTGTCCTGGTTTGGACGTCCTGCATGCAAACACATCTGACGAAACAATGGACGTCTACATATAGTTCCCACTGGTGCAGTGAGGTCTGAGTCATCTGAAATTACCATGAGACGATGACACAGGCTTTGTAAGTACTACTCCTGCACAGCTGACTCAAGTTTTACAGCCTCCAAAGTACAATTAAACCTTGATCGGGCAGAGAGAACGGTGAATCACCTCTTTCACCGTGCGTTTCAGAAGGTGCCGCTTGGTTTCCAGCGACTCTGGTTATTCTACCGGTGGCGACAACCCTCTGCTCCCGACGCGCTGTGTTTGTCGGCATCATTAAGTGTTTCCTGCTCGCGCAGTCTCGCTGCCACGAACGCCCGTCTGTCATTCAGGCGGTGAATGGACGGGGTTTAGAGGCACCATAAGTAGCTGCTGCATTTCGCCAGAGCAGCCCAATTAGTGAGTGTAGTTATGTCACAGCTCAGGCATCAGCGCCGATCAATACAATCATTACTCCAATTTCCCATCTTGTCATTAACACTCACGGAGGAACTTACTTCCACGCTCGCCTGCATTCACACAGATACGCACGGATGCTGGAAGTGAAGATACTGAAATCACTTCTTATTATTATTTCTCCCCAGAATGTGTGAAACGCAAAAATGCAACCGCTGGTAATTTAACACTGACACGCACACACACACACACACACACACACACACACACACACACACACACACACACACTGAATTTGACATGATGGGCATATTCATTCACTGACACCTGCATCTTGAGTGATTAAGAGGAGATGTTTCTAAATGAGGGGAAAAATGAAATACTGTCCTCGCACCAGTTAATAGGCCACTATACACACCTGCTCGCCCCCTCCCTCCCCCCCCTCCCTCACTCACTCACACCATATCTAGAAAGACACCTGCATCATGCTGATACGGGGGCTTGTATATTCATCACTGGGAGCATACACACACTTTCGCAGCCAAATGCTGCCCCCCCCCCCCCCCCCCCCCGCGCACACACACACACACTCCCCCCTCCCCGTCTCCTATTTCTCCATACCCGCGCCTATACCGCACATGCTGACATCAGCAATCGGCAGCGCCCCTTGGACCACCCCCCCCCCCAGCCGCCGCACGTCCTCTCACACTCTCACGCCAACACATATGGAACACACGCCTAAACCGGAAACGTTTATCAGCCGCTTCCCACGCAAATGTGACTGATGGTGATCAACAGGCTCATAAAAAAGGCTGCTCCTCCTAATTGACTACAAATTCGATGCCCAGCGTTTCTCAGCGTTTCTCACTACAACTTACACTGATGCATGTGCTTGTTATGGCTCCGTCATTGCTGTTTATTTTACAGTCTGTAACACACGCTGTGGGACAACGTGGAGCAGCCACGCACACATCCGCGTCACTCACCGCACCCCGCCGGGTAAAGGATATGGCCATTCGGTGATCTTTTTGGCGTATTTTCTCACGAAGTTGTCCTCGCTGAAGATGAACAGCGAGCGGTTGACTGTGAAACAGTTCTGGCGGACGGGGATGGGGTTATAGAGGGCCATAGTCCGGGCCCTCTGCGCCATGGACTGCTTGTACATTCTCTGGGCCCCGGGCCCTCCGGGTGGACCGTGGCCATGGCCGTGGCCGTGTCCGTGGCCGTGACCGTGGCCGTGTCCGTGTGGGCCTCCCTGCCTGCTCCCGCCGCGGCCGCCCGGGCCGCCGCCGCCGCCGCCGGGCCCTCCTCCGTACCTGGCCGGTACCTCGTCTCCGAACCGCGCCATTCTGTGGACACCGAAAGCCAATCTTCAGGAAGCAGCGCAAAAGGAGACCAATGCTCAGCTGTGCAGCCACACAACATTACATCCCATCTGGATCGGAACGTCTCATATGCACGACGGCTCGCCTCGCGAGCGTGCGCCGAACACCTGCACTCGGCGTTCTGCAGCGCTGCTTTTAGCAGACGAGGACGCCCATGCACCGTCTCCTCCGTGCGCCTCTGCCGACGGCCAGTTGTGGGTGTGAAGAGATTAAATGTGTAGTCGGTTGGCTGACTGGTTGCACTGGAGTAGTGCCGTGGGGTTTCACAGTCTTTAGTCCATTCCTAGGTCCGTGGAGAGGATTTCAGGCGTGAGGATTCGCTACCAACACGGAGTCATGGGGCGATGGAGGCTGAGGGTTTCACGCACTTCGAGGCTCATGCCTGAATCCGAGCGCAGCGCAGCCTCCTCCACCTTCCCGGACGATTTATTCCTTTACTCTCATGACGGCGTGTAATGACAATATAAACGCCGCTGATGTCACACAGGCCTCAGTAAATCACGCTGTCGACTGTGAATCTGAAAATAATGAATAGCCTTTACCTACAGCCGTCACTGGTGCTGCTATTTTGGAAACAGTCTCATTTCCGAAGACCTACAAGGCATCGAGAAGGGAGAAGCTAACATTATTTATTTATTTTAGAAACATCCGCAATATTTGCTACAATGTGTGACTATAATGTGGCTCCCGCCACGTTACAGCGGCTTCAGCCGCGCGCTCCCAGCAGAAAAATCGTTGCATTCGTTAATGATCAGTCTTATTTCAAAACGCACGGTCTCGAGTAAATAAGAATGGAGAATACCGTTTTCCTTCGAAACGCCCGTGTCTCTCATTGTAGATGAAATGATCTTCTCAAGCGAATTCAGCAGAATCCTCCCTCGCTGCAAACATCATCCTCTGAGCGTCACCTGAGCGGCCGTCCAGAAGCTACGGGACACACGGTCGGCGTCCTCAAAGACAAGGGTACGACGGCCGCTTCTCAGCCGCCTTACACCCTCTCATGGTCGCCGTTGTGCTGCTCGAGGTGCAGCAATGCCGAGAAAGTCCGTCACCATCCCCGCCCCGAAAAGTCTACCTTCGCCCGCACCGATGAGCCCAAATGTCCTGTCTCTCTCATTGGAGTAGGCTCGTTCCTCACGGCTCCTTCTCCGGCGGCCCCAAGGGGAGGAGGAGCGGGACGGACGGACGGACGGACGGATGGGTGAACGGATGGACACGAAAATGAAAGGGAGGGGAGCGGCTCCTCGCTGGGATTCGGTCCAGGCTCTACCTATAATTCAAACGAATAGCACCGCGCGTCGCACCGCCGTCTTTCAGCGTGCGGCGAGCGCGCGATCGGTTCCGCAGCTGCGGCACATGACGCACCCAGCTCGCCCAACTTCCAGACGTCTGTCACGGAAGGAGGCATCGTCTAGCGCGTTTTCATTTTGAGGTGCTTCCAAGTATTGCCTTTCTCGGTGAAGCCGGACCTCTCGAGCCTTACAAAGGCCAAATCAATGTTAAATAACGGCCAAAATAGCCCGAGGAGCAGAGGAGAGGGTGGCGTCGATGCCGTGTTTTCTTTCACATCTGTATAGGTGTGTATTTCACCAAGAACCGCGCAAACGCGCTTGTTGCAGCCAGATGTGTGTGTGTGTGTGTGTGTGTGTAGGGTTTGAGTAGTGAAGGGGGACGTTGGGGGAAGTGTGGGGGGTGGAGGGGTTCCGGCATCACCATGGCTCGCGCAAAGAGACGGCTGCAACACTAGCTGACAATGAATGCGCGCACAGGGGCGCGTGAGTGGAGCCAAAGTGTGCGCGCGCGCCAGTCTGCGTGTGTTTGTTAGGGAAGGTGGAGGGGGGGGGGGTGCTATTCTTAGCAGCAGACATTTGGAAATTAATGGACGAAGCTCTTTCTCCCCTCCCTCCCTGAGAACGAGTCGAGGATGTTCTTCTCTGGTTCTCCTCCTCTCTCCTCTCCTCTCTTCCGCCAAGCAAAGCATCTCTCCTCGCCCAATGCAAACACCGGTGACGGTTCAAGGTGCAACCGCTCGGTTTGCGCAAAAGCCGAAGCGCTGATTTGAAATAAGTAAAACCAACGTGGACGAACAACGGCGCTAAACACGAATTGCAACGTCGATAACATCTCAGTACATTTACAAATTCTGGGGAAGTTTTAGTCCGAGTAGCGATTACATCTTTGATTGTCCTTGAATATTCTAATGCATTATAGCGAGTAGGAAGAGGTGGAAAAAAGCAGCCTGGTAGTCAGTGAATGCCATAAGTCACTCATAATGACTGGTGCCACGTGACGTTAAGCACCGGAGAAGGTTGTAGCCCACAACATCCCAGAAAACGTTCTGTTCATCTGTTATGTGACATATAATTGATTGCCCGACTGCAGAAATAACCACCCATGTGAATGGGAAATGATGACACGTATAAACAGGTTTAAGGGTGACCGGGGGTATTAATTCAGCACCGCGAGAGGTTGAATTGGAAGCAAAGCCTTTCAAGTGAGAACGTCAATCGATATCAGCACGACCTTAAATGTCCATTCGATATGTGGGAAAGGGATCGTTTTGCTTTGCGTCCATTTAAGCAGCGTTTCCGGACGTGAGAGACTGACCTCACTGCAAGGGCATGCAAGAGCAAAATGGAAAATTATCATAAAAACACATTGTAGGTAGGTGCTGTAGGGATAGGCAGGTTTCAGAACCAGGGACAACGCCACAAGGTTTAGATGAATAGGTTGCAACTTCAGAACCACGGACAGCGCCAGTCATTGACAGAAAGCGTTTTTTAGATTTATAGACTGATGTGCATATTTACAAACGTGTGTATATGAAATTATCTATTGTTGATCAGAGTTGGAATCTTTGAGCAGTAGCCTTCTGTCCAAACTTGTCATTACAAATCAAAACTGCAACCCCCTGTAACAAAACACCGTTACCTTACAAAAATGAGCGTTATGAGAATTTAACTGACAAAATGCGTCATATCCAAAACGGCCGTTTTTCTGCCACAGTGCAGCTTACGCTGTGTTTGACAGTGAGTGAAATCAAATCTTTTTTCGAGTCTGTGACAAGAAAACTTTAATGCAAAATCAAATTTATTCTGTCTTTAGTCCTTACTTAAAATTTCTCCTCACCCTGCTGGTTATGATAACATTAAATCCCACAACATTGCTTTTGTTTTCAAACCAAACAAGCAGTCTGTAGAGTACTGGCACATTTAATAGTATCATACTACTGTCATATTGAAGATGATAATCATTTTGCTCAACTGAATGTGTCTAAATGCAGTGAAAACATATTGTTTACTGCAGGTTTTGTTCTCTGTTGTTTTTTTTTTCCTCTGTCAGATGTTGAAATAGTGAGTAGCTGTGAGGTCGGAGCTCTGAGGCGAGGGTCTAGGAAGGAGTGTCGTGACTCAATGATTCATAAGACTGAATAATTCAATGGCTGGCTGCATGTGGAGCACTGCGCCCCTGGTGAACCCGGGTTCTCCACAGACCTGAAGCAGACGCACATGTAAACGTCTGCGAAAGCGGTCCACGCAAACAAAAGGTCCGAAATTAACAATCAAGGGAAAAGACTTCAACGATTCTGCTGGAAGTAGGTGAGTGAGTGAAAAGAAAGGGAGATTGTGCCGTAATGCCTTTTTGTTCTCGTAGGACTGTTGATTGCTGTGGAACCAAAGAAGCTACAACATGACAAAAACCACAGACTCACACAAACAAGATGAAAGGTGATGATTTCTTCCTCTTCCGCTCCTGTGTTTTTCCTAAGGCCCACAACAGTATCTGAGCTTAACTTAAATTGGTTTCTCTTCACACTTCTATTGATGTCAAAGTCAAAAAGTGTCAAAAAATTCTCTCTGCCCAGTGTTAAGGCGTTTGTACATCTCTATCTAAACGCTAAAATAGAAAACACCCCGTCCTACTTAATTTATTTATTTTCTATGGCGCGTAAAAAACTCAAATTTATCCAACAATAATCCTTTTTTTGGTGCTTATTTGTGAGTGTGGGCTGACAGGTGCCGCACAAGCACCAACCAAACTCACTACTGCCAAGTGTTTTTCTGGTGATTTCCAATTTAATTGCATGATTTGACAGTAGGCATGATGATGCCTCCAGGGCAAGTTGACCGACGATAATTCAGTGGGTCCGGAGTGCACCGACTGGGAATTAGAATATGAATCCGAAACACTCATCATGGCTGGATGAATGTAGCGCTGGGGGCGGCAGTATGGCATCCAACGATGAAATGGGCATCTCGTCAGTCGTGTGTGTGTGGGTACTCAAGGAGGGCGAGTTACTTTCATTGTGGATGCTCACTGACCGAGAGCAGCAGCAGGCCCACAGAAGGGAGCTCACAATCCTTATGTATACGCAGTGAATATGGTTGATTTACAGTAGATATCACATACAGTACTACAGATGTGCACACACCATAGAGCCATACGCAAAAATATGAAGGTTGCTGAAATGCATTTTTAAACATTTCTAATTATTTACCACGTCATACGTGGGTGACACAGCTAATCCTCAAGCAACAGCTTCTTCCTTTATTTAAGCAAAAGCAGGAGCACAGGAGGGTGGTAACCTGTCCTTAGTGCTACAATATAAGTAGGCCACCATTTTTTCTAGGTGAATCTCTGGTGACGATGAAGTCACCACATTATATGCTCTCAAGAAGCTCTTTTTTTTCTCATAGCATTTCTTTTTTTTTAACATTTAAATAGTAACAATCTCCAATAACACAAGTAGGCTTTTCATCTCCCAGAGTTGACAGAAGCCTTATTTAGTTTTTAAATGTTCTTAAATAAATAAATAAAACAATGTTTTTTTTTTTCATTGTTTTAGTTCCTCTAAATGTGCATTTGCATTTGAAAATGACACACCTGCGTGTTTTAGCTGATCTTGACCATTTGTGTATTATGGGAATCTGCAGACATGCTGCAGTGTTTACAATAATAATGGTTCACTGACCTCCTGTGGTGAAATACAAGACCTGCAAAATTTCACCATGCTGCGTTTGTCCGTGTGTCTTCAGATCCCAAAGCTACCAGAGCAGACAACTAGCAGTCAATGAGCCTTTTAGTAGGTCATCATTACATCAGTGCCTAGAGCCCTGCACACAATAATATAGAAATAACATATTAAGTAAAGCTTTTAGAAATTAATAAAATATTAAATAACCAATTAAAAATATTTTTTATTATAGTATTAGAATCAGCTTCATTGGCCAAATATGTACATATGGGACAAACAAGACATTTACAGGTGTAAAAATACAACCATGCAAACTGAATGAAAATAAACGAAATGAATACTCAAGTAGTTGTGTAAGTACTTGAATAGGAATAAAAGGAGCAGTGGATTTTTCATTCACATTCAAGTACTAAGAATATGCTTTAGGATGGCACAGATGATTTTAACATCATTAACGTGATTAATACGTTTAAATACGGATAATATTTTATATATTTATTTTATTAGTTTGTTGTATTTTATATTTGCATCTAAAATGTATCTTAAATAAATGTAATCGGGTTTAGGGAATAAATAGTAAAGTAAACGCGGGTTAGCGTCAAGTAGACGAGAAGGAATGTAAAAACAACTACGCTTCCCAGAATGCATTGCGTTTTCAACATGGCGTCTTACATAGCTGTTTGACTTTTGTCAACACATTTAAGAGGCAAACTGAAGCATATTGGGTTTTATAGCCCGCGTGGCTTGTAAAACCTGAGACAGGAGGATGAAAGCGTTGCTGACGGTGATTAAGCGAATACACAGAGCCGCTGTTTGCACCAGGCGGCAGCTTCGTTCGAGCTCCTGCGCCAGAAGAAGCGGCCCGTGCCCTTCACCTGAGCCACACGGGGCTCTGGTCACGGGCTCGAGCTGGGAGCTGGTGCAGAGGCTGCGCACACAGGTGGAGGTGAGGCCGGCCTTCATCACCGAGGAGGAGGAGACCGCTCTTCTCCGCGAGCTGGAGCCTGGTCTGAGAAAGAAGCGCTACGAGTTCGACCACTGGGACGACGTAGGTTCTAGTCACGACCGGAACGTTGCTGAGTTGTCCAGTACTTAGCTGACGTCAGTCGTCCGTTTACCACACGCAGGCCATTCACGGGTACAGAGAAACCGAGCGTGTGACGTGGGCGCCTGCGTGTGAGGAGATCCTGGACCGCGTCCGTGCTGCAGCGTTCCCCGCAGACAGTCCGCTCCTCGGACCTGTACACGTCCTGGACCTGGACAAGGCCGGTTACATCAAGCCTCACGTTGACAGTGTGAAGGTAGGTTGGACACATGTTCTACGTAGAACAGTAAACATCTGCTTGACCATTGGAAACCTTGATGTGCGCTGCCCAGTCGCCTGTGGCTCCCTGTCATCCGTTCTCATTCCTCAGTTCTGTGGCAGCACCATAGCTGGACTGTGTCTACTGTCAGACAGCATAATGCGCCTGGTGAAGGAGGATTGCAGCAAAGAGTGGCTCGACCTCCTGTTGCCCAGACGCTCCCTCTATGTACTGAGGTTGTTTACAAACCGCACCTTGATAATATGTTTTGATTATGAAGTATTTGAATATCAATATTATCAGTATTTATTTGTGAAATTTATGCAGACTCATTATTGGACTCAGCATGGTGTCTAACCTCACTTCACCTTGGTCTCACATCTGTACAGGGATGAAGCCAGGTATAAATTTACTCATGAGATCCTGAAAGACGAGGAGTCTGTGTTCAAAGGACAGAAGGTTCCTCGGCAGCGTCGTGTATCGGTCATCTGTCGAAACCTTCCAGCCTAAAACTGTAAAATCTGTCACCAGAATCTACCAGCGTTCTCCACGAGGACATAACAACTGGTATAGTAGCATTTTCATAGGTGATTAACATAAACACTGTTTATACATATTTTGGCTTGAATGTTAAAGACGGGGACAATGTTTTGATCACGGGGACAATGTTTGTATATTACATTCTTTGGCATCTTCATCATCACACTGAATGACATTCAGTGTACTTTAAATAAAAATGATGCTCTGTGCAAGAAGGTCAAGAACAACAACTGAAGTGGTTTAAGGTTATGGTCACTTTATTTTTCAGTCTGAAAGCAATTAAATGACCAGTAATAACCCCCCTAACATTAAAATTTAGTATATTACAGCTCAACATCACTGCAAATGAATTTTATGCACATTTTATGTGACTAATGCAGGTATTCACACATTAAAAACATTTTGAACAGTGACACTGCTTTGTACATGTATCATTGTATCATATTCCATTCGTCTTACTATGTTCAACACACTTAGCAAAGTAAGATGAATGATGACAGTAACAAGGCCGTGGTTCAAAGTATGTCTGTGCTTCTTGAAATGCAAACGTGAGGTTTGAATGAATATTTGCATTCCTTTCAGTGAGCTGAAGGTAACCTGTTCTTCCCCTGCAGATCTAAAAATCACATGTAACAACATCACTCACAAAACACTTGGTTGGGAATTACTATTGCATATTGTTTGATATTATCTGTGAGCTCTGTTTTTAAACAGAGTTATAATGATATATATTGTCTAGGCTGCAGTCATGATGCTGCCTCTTTTCTCTACAGAGTCTCACATTTGAGCAGAGCTGGGCATTTGAGTGAAATACAGACCACAAGTGACAACCAGGCGACAGAGTCAGGTCTTAGGACTTAAAACAGCCCCACAGTGTTCTTATCTTTCCAACCAAAGCACAAACAAATTCTATTGTACAGGAAATAAATTCTCAATGTGACTCTCAAAATTAACGAGAGTAGAAAATCCGAGTGATGAGGTACAAGGAAAGAAAAGAAAACAAACATTTAGAATTTTATTAGAAAAGATTCTCTCCAAAAACAAAGACATTTTGCCATTCATTAAATTGCAAGTTAAACTGTTGACACACTGAGCTGAATCGATTAAGGTTATTTTACATTTTGAAATTTGAATTTGAAAAATAAATTGAATATGTTTGGCAAAGTGCTGTCAGTTGTAACCTCTGAGCCCAAGTTATGAGACACATGCAGCATGGCATCTCTCGTATTAAAAACACACGCAATTTCTGAAAGCAACCCTCGCCCCATCATCCCCAGTTATTCAGTGAGGTAGAAATGCATTTTATCATTCACATTCTTGCGCTCTGGGTTAAGACGCTTGAGGATCTGGGCCAGCACATTGACTGTCTGCTCACTACTCAGACCTGTGCGCTTGGTCTGGAACTTCTTTAGCAAGTCCTTAGTAGTCATTGGTTTACGGATCAGGTACCGCCGTACTGCTTCCTCTGTTAACTGCACATCACTGTGGGAAAGAAAAGATCAGCTCTCACTCTGTTCACAACCCCTTTGAATTTTAAATTCAGTTTTGTTATCTGGCCACAAAATACCTGGAGCTGGGTGTGGATTTTCCAGATGGAGGTTGAGGCGTGCTTTTCCCAGAAGCAACAGGGCTCTGACTGCTGGGCTCCATCTTTAGCTTTTTAGCAGCTGGAGAGTCAGTGGCAGGGCCCTGAATCGGCCTCTTACCTGTGGGAAAGGGAGATGTAGTTGTAATGAAACACGGGTTTTCGGAAACTACCTCTTAGTACATGAAAACATCTATCTTGTGTTTACTTTAATGAATGAATTTGTAAAGCACACACCTTGCTCAAGCTTGCTGGCAGCCGCACGAAGGGTATTAGAAGTGGAGGCAGCGTCTATGGAGGGTGTCCCAGGGCGGCTGCCCGTCCTAGAGCTGCCTGCAGAACCACGACCACCTGGTCGTTTCGGAGGCGTGCGCTTCTTCTGAAAAGTCGGGAGAGTGAGGGAGGTTTGATTAGACAAAAAGGGAAAGAAAACTTACTTAAATGTAAAAAATAGTCACAACTAACCAGAGCATCCTACTAAAACTCAGCTCTGCCTTCTTTTACTAGTGTTGTCACGTAATTATTGGCTTATAACATATTGATGATGTGACAACACCAGTCAACTCCTTGCTGCTAAAAACAAGGGCCCGATAAAATGCATACACAGCCTATAAAATACACAACTATCCATTCACTCTGCCACACGCACACCAATCACCATGAACAAAGCAGAGGCCGTCTCTCCCTCGATGTCGCTGTCATCTGAGCTCTCCGATTCACCGCTGCTGTCTGAAACATGAATCCGTACAACTCAAACACAAAGCTGTAAAACTGGCACTAACGTTTATTTCTTGCAGGCATCTGCTTGCTCAGATTTGTCATCTACAAAGACTTCACCTTTTTTCTTCTTCTTTTCTGTTTGGACAGGAGTTTTCTTTCCTTCCTCCTCCTCCTCTTCCTCCGCTTTTGTTTCCTCGTCATTTGGTTTCTCTTCCTCACTCTCTTCCTCACTTTCCGATGCCTCATCAATTCCTTTAAAAAAGCAAAAGCATGGAAATAAAACAACCTCAAGAAAATATACATTATATATATGCATAAAACCATGCTTGTTTGTCCCAATAGTTCTAATAGAGATAGACCTGTACTGGTTAATTACCTTTAGGGAGGTCCTCTCCTTTGCTGGGCTTTCCCTTTTCTGGCTCTTCATCTGAGCTACATTTAAAAAGACAAATTAGAGTTAGAGTCCACAAAAAGGGAATCTTTAAAAGCCACATGCAATGAAACTGACCTGCTTTCATCTGACATGTAATCCACTTCTAGACCCTCATAGTCACCATCATCACTGTCTTCCAAGGCTTCATGTTCATTGCTCTTTCGCTTTTTCTTCTTTCCTTTACCTTTGTTTGTATCTTTTTTTGTCTTTGTTTTGCTTTCTCCATCTGTGATGATGTGGGTAAAAAAGATTTAAAAGTGTGAGTAACTATATTAGCACAGATCAACACTGACTAGTACTACAACCTAATTTCTTCAGTCCTTTACTGATTCTTTGTCATTACCTTCACCCATACTGCCGTCACTGTCCTCACTGCTCATCTCCAGGTCGTCCTCTAGGTCATGAATGCGCAGGTCACCCCCTCTTCCACCTCCCTTCTTTTTCTTTTTCCCAGATTTCTCTGTCTCATCTTCATCTTCGTCTCCACGCTCTTGCTCCCGCAGACGTCTCTGAAGCATGATGCTGAAGTGATTCACCACCTTGTTCCTTCTGTAAAAATTAACATTGGGCATTTACTTATTGATACATCCTTGATTTCCTATCCATCCCATTGATCCTCTCTTTTCTCACCTGCCCCACTCCTCCTCCGCTTCTTCAGCAGTAAGAGTTCGGTGCTTGGCCTGCGGTGTAAAGTTGTACCAGTTGTATACAGGGAAGGCCTCAAATGCTCCATCAGGACACTGGGTAAAGATGTAGTAGGATGCGTTTTCTGTAACACCGCCTTTCTTTATACCTTTGAATCTAACAAAAATATAAAAAGAAAGAGATAGAACAAGTTTAAAAACTACAAAGCACAGATTCAAGTACCAAAAAGCTCACAATTTACAATTACAATTACAAAAAGAAATTCGCAATTTCCTGCAAAACTACAAAAATGGATGCAATGCAAAGACTTTCCACACTCTCTTCCTTACCTCTTACCAGCCTTCCCATTAACCTTGAGAATCCAGGGCTGGTCCTCCACTTTGAACTCACGTGTCACAATGCCATACTTCTTCCGCCGTGCTTCCTCTCGCTGCTTTTTGCCAAACTCGCTACCTGCTCCACCGTCTGTTGTCTCTTCCTCTCCATATATTCGTCGGGCACTCATGTCTCTTTCCATACGAGCCTGAATGTTGAGGGGGAGAGAGATGTGACAAACATAACTAAATGATAAAGCTGCAAATATAAAGATTATTTTATTTTGTTATCCAGTTTCTTTAAATCACATTCATAAATAAAGCTGCTTGTCATCTTGCTCTGATTACTGATTGACAATTATGCCGTGGCAAGTGCAGCTCAAGCTACTGATTTCACAGAAAAACTGACAAGTAACTCACCTGTGTCCATGTGGAACAGTTGACTCTGTCACCCGAATTGAAAGCCATGATGTTGTAACGCTTGGTGGTGTTTCTGAAGTGAAAACAAAACAGGATTACTAAAAATTAGCAGTTAAGAGAACAGCTGATTATAATAATTTACACGTGGATAAATACCTATATTATAAATATGTCATAGATCTTACTGAACACATTGTATCCGGTACATGAATGCCTTACTGGCAGTGACTGTAAAGCACAAATAAAATAAGCCTTAGACAGTTCTCTGTTTACTCACTTGGGGACACGCACAGTGTACTCCGTAGTTGAGGAACTGCTGCTCCCCTGGAAAACAGACAGACGCAGAATTTACACATCTATCTATAAATTGAGAATGCAAGATCAGACAGTGCCAAGTCTCTAAACTTACCAAGGACGTCATCGTTGTTGCACCGCTGCAATATTCACCACAAAAAGTGCTTCAGGATGGACGACTAAGCCATTAAAAAGAAATATCACGTTAGTATTTGATAAAATAGGGTAACATTAAAGCAAACTAGCCTAAATGTTGTTTCATCTACACTGTCCGTAAAGTATGGGGATATTCATCAAGTTGTTTATAATGTGTGTGTGCGTTCTACTTTTTGCTAAAATACCAAGCACTGGTTTTATTAAAACTGATTATGTTCTATCATTTTTAGTAGTTGTGTTGTAGCGTTTTACTGAGGTCTTCTGATCAAAGAGGAGCACAAAGTTCCTCAGCGTTAATTACAGTTCAAGTAAAAGCGAACGCAGCATTAACGCTATTGTGTCGTTACCCGTAAACTAGCTTCTGGTGCTAAGATTTCCAGTCGCTAGCTACAAGCTGTTGTAGCTGCGACCAATCAACCTTCCACTAAATGAAGGGACACGTAAATGTAAACTGCTCATGCATATACACACGCATCTAAAAATATTTATGCAAAGAAGTGTAGATTAAACAAAAAATATGCTCACTGGTTTACCGGTGCGCGCACTTCCAGAGTTCTGCCCGTTAGTTTATAAAGTCGACTGGAAACGTAGATTAGAAAAATTGGTTCCTAGAAGGCCTCTTCTGTCTCGTTGTACTGGTCCTTTAAAGGCGTATTCTGCCTAGAGAAAATATTATAATTGTGAACACTAACCAATGAGCATTGTCATTTCATATAAATATTATAGGTAATACATAGGTTATAGACTGTTTTTCTTATACTCTGTTTCTAATTAAATTAAAGGATTTTAAATTAAATGGTTTTATTTTGAAGTGCATACCGGAAGTGTTACAGTATATCATGTTTATTACGCAGCCGGGGATAACGTGCACAAACTAAATTACAGTAGTGAATGTATAGCATCAACCAACAGAAAATAAAAGCGGCTCCAAAATGTGAATAAAAAACTAAGTAAATACAATGAGATACATACACCATTATCTTTGTATCAAATGAGTACACATTTAAATTGTTTATGTAAGTAGAGAAGTCTCATCAAGCTTAGAACGATACTAATTTTAACTTAAAGAAGGTCTATGAAATTCTACAATAGGTCTTGTATAACTGAATAATAGATAGACTCGTCTTGTGAGACATGGGTGTTAGATCTGTTTTTGTAAGTCGGTGGATTTGTAAGTCATTTCCATAAGATGCTACCTCAGAAACTCTGCCAAGAACACTATGGTTTTACAAGACAAATTGACATACACCCTGTTCTCACACAGAAACCAGGTGATTCACTGCTTCGATTCACGATAAACACAATTGATTGTGTGTGATTCTTTGATCAGACGAATTGAACAGACACATTAAGAGCAGGGTAATGGGAACCATTGACTTTTGTATGTTGTATTACTTAATCGCTTTAAATTCATAGTACATGAACAAATCCATAAGCCAACTAATTATTCAGCAAATAAAGTAAAAATTATTGACTTTTATTTCATGAATGTTTTATCAATGTGGTTATACACATTTTAATTTTGTAAAACTCAATCGCTTCTACTCGTGTACATTTCACCGAAACTACTACTTCATGTTCTTGGAACTCCTCCAGAAACTGCATTACACTTCAAGTTTTTCTATTTCAAATAAATGAATTTGCATTCATGTTTGCATTGATGCCAAACGTTGTAAAAACAGTTTTCGCATGTTGTGCAAATCTGAAATATGTACATATACAGTAGGTAGCACAGAGCGTCATGAGTCATATTTCACAGAGTGGGACCTGTCACGATGACCTGCTGTGGGTTTCTACTGCTTCTTGGTGAGTTAATTTCTGTTTCATATAACTGACTGAACATAAAAATGAATTGTTACATCACTAGAAGCCAGAAAACAATTGTATGGTAATTACAAACATTTATTCACCAATTTTCCTGGTGTTTGTAGGTTCACTCTTCTTCTGTGGACTCTGTGATTTTCCTCCCGGTACGGTTACATACATACAGATCCTGGCTGTAATTGAAGTCTCTTGCGTATTCATGCAGTAATCGCTGATATCGTTGCACGCAGGCTCCTGTGATGGATACACAAACATAGATGAACCATGGCGCAACTTTTTATTTCGATCGTCCTCCTTCCCCGGGTACCCGAAGAACGACGGCGGCCTCGTCGGGAACTGGTTGCGCTTCTCAGGGATCGGAGGGGACACGGTTGTCCCAACCTGCTACACGGGCCCCGTCGGCGGCGCCCAGTACGCCATCCACGTCCCGCTTACGTATCCAACCGTCGAGAATCAAACCGTGACTGGAACGGCGTATGGGGATGTTGGAGCCTGTAATTATTATAGTATCAAAATGAACGTGATTCTCTGTCCAGGATCATTCTACATATACAACGCATCAAATCACCCATATACCAATATGGGTTACGTGACGTGTGAGGAGACAACACTCATCATTTGCTTTACACAGTTCAGAGCACCATAATGACCATCTGTGTGTTGTCTTTGTGTAGATCACCTTCATTGTGGCCCTAACTCCTGTGGACCTCTTGCTCAGTGTGACACCAGTGGAGGCTGTGCTTGCGTTGCTGGATATCAAATGCCCCAAAAGGCACTTCCCACGCCACAGTCATATGGTTGCACTGGTGCGTGTGTGTTTGGCTTCAATTTAACCTTTGCAATGTGGTTCACAATGCATTTTGTTATCACGTAGTGTAACATGTCTCTGCAGACATAGATGAGTGTGTGACGACTCCTGGTATCTGCGGTACTTACGAAAACTGCGTCAACACCATTGGATCATACACCTGCAGTTGTCAGACTGGATTTATTGCAACTAACCCAAAATTACCATCTGGACCGAGCAACGCCTGTATAGGTACAATCTCCAATCAAAGCATCTTTGAGCTGCGATGACCATATTAAATTTGACCTAATGCAGAATTTTCACTTTGACTTTTAGATGTTGACGAGTGTCTCGCAAGCATTTGTGGTCCGGGGACTTGTACCAACACCATAGGAAGCTTTCTGTGTAACTGCGACGTCGGCTACTACTTTTCACACAGCGCAGTGCCGGCCTGTCAAGGTTTGTTAGCAGCCTGACCTTTTGTTTCACGTTTTCTAAATGAACTGCTGAGCGGAACGCGAATAGAAGCTTAAACAGCTGGTTTCTCTCATTGGAGATTAACAGAACCCGCGTTACTGGACCCTCATTACGATGACAGCACAGGTCCACGTGTTTATCTCTAAGTCCTGATGGTTTTTTTTGCTGCTTTAACCCTCTGTCTCGCAGACATCGATGAGTGTCTCAACGCCACCATCTGTGGACCTTACTCTGCCTGCACCAACACTGCTGGATCCTTCTACTGTTTGTGTCTGTCGGGGTTCGAGCCAACCACAGCGGCCCTGGCGCCCGGCCTGAGCAACGTCTGCATTGGTATGAGCGCATTTTATTTTCTTTACATGAAAACTGAATTTCAGTTACACAAAACAATGTGGGGTAATGATTACTTGTGTGTGTTTGTGTAGATATTATTGAATGTGTCCAGTACAATGACATTTGTGGTCCCAACTCCAACTGCACAAATTATATTGGATCTTACAACTGTACCTGCGATCACGGCTACCGGGTCTGGGTACCAGACGTCATATCCAGCGCTAACAATCCCTGTAAAGGTGTGTGCTGTTGCCATGGTAACCCGTTATTTGAACATCACCTTTTTCTCACCAGAGTCCTGCCTTCATTCTCTCACCACAGATATAGACGAGTGCACTGAGACACCAGGGATTTGTGGTCTGAACACCATATGCACCAACGTACCGGGGACCTACTACTGCTCCTGTCCCGGCGGATACTATCCTTCCACTGGAATCCTGTGGACTGTGGGAGTCACCTATTGTCAAAGTAGGCTTTGGGTCCAAAAGGTCACAGTGGATTCTGAGCTGCTCATGCTGACCCTGTCATTCTCTACACTATTTTAACAGATCTTCGGAGTGTTCTAGATGATATAACCCCCCCACAAGTAAGCTGACATTTTATCAGCGTGTGATATGAGTAGATGTGATTGCATTACATCCAAGTTGAGGTTTTGTGTGTTTATCTAGGGAGAAACCAAACAGAGCGTCTTTCTTGGCAACATGGAGGGACAGCTGATAAACAACTCAAACATCCAGTTACCAGGAGCGGTGAGTTCATGCGTTTGAAGGTGGTGGCTGCTTCTAAATGCACTGACCTTTTTCCTTATTTCTTTCTTGTTCTTCTCTGCAGACAGTTGTGAACAGCTTGTCAGCGTCTCTGGTGAGTATGTTTCAGTATGTTTTTCTGGATGTTTACTGGAGGGTTCGATCATCGGCCACGTCAATTGTTGTATTCACCCCAAACACCATCACTGCTACAGTCGGCGGTAGGTGTTGGACCATATGCCACATCATCCGATGTGAGTAGTGCAGGAGACGGGCAGACGGGCAGCCAGATCCTGGGCCTCGCGGGCCGTTTGGTGTCTATGATGCTGCAACCGGGTCAGAACCAAACCAAGACAACTGTGTCGTGTTCAACAGTGGGTAAGATATGCGTCCGCGGGTTCGTGTTGAATGTCTAGGGGCCGGGGAGAAAGTGAAGACGCGCTAACTTCAACTTGTGTGCTAGAATTAAGTCTCAGGACAATCAAACCCGGAAGCCACAATGACTACGGAAATAATCTCACGGCTAATGACAACATCATGGAGATCAACATGAAAAGCCTGGCCAAGAACAACAACGGTTAGAAAAGGCACACAACACACAACCAATAAAGCTGCTGTGTGCGTGTGAGGAGGCGTTTAAGTCCATTACTTTCACCAGGTTCTGCATCAGTCGCCTTCATGACTCTGACAGGGATGGAGTCTCTCCTCAGCCACCAGTACTTTGTAACAGAAAACATCACGGAGATGTACTCGGACATCATCACCGCAGTGTTGCCCTCGGTGAACAACACCAACCTGACGGAGCCTGTCAACTTCACCATCCAGCATAAGAAGGTGCCGCATTCAGACTGGCACCGTCTGCGGAGTGGTGACAGATGGAATAGTCTCCGTGTCTCCTCTCCCCTCAGACACAAACGGACGGTGACGGGATGGTGACCTGCGTCTACTGGAAGGACAACACGGAGACGGATCCGAGCGACAACGCCATGGCGTGGTCGGTGGATGGGTGCTGGGTTTCATTCACCAACGACAACTACACCGTGTGCAGCTGCTCTCACCTCTCCACCTTCGCCCTCATCCTGCAGATAGCAGAGGTAAACGCAGTATGGTGGACGAGCCCGGTGGCGCCACACTGAGTGCTAGCTTGATCGGCGTGCGCTTGTCTCTGCTGCGTGTCGTGACTTTTCAGCCTCAGCCGGCGGATAACTTCTTGGACCTGCTGAACCAGATGTGCGTGATCGTTGGGCTCTTCTTTTTCGGGCTCTCTATTCTCACCTTCCTCCTGTGCAGCTGGAACCCGAAGATCAACAACACGGCCCGCCTCCACCTCTGCATCACAACGGCCTCGTATCAGCTGCTGATGCTGTGGGACAGCAAATACGTGGACCAGCCGGTACAGTGACCTCTCCGGGCCCCAGCGCAGGTTCTGGGCCGGGCCGGGCTGGGCCGGGCCGGGCCGGGCCGGGCCTGCCTTGACGCTGAGCCTTCTTGTCTCCACAGCTGGCCTGTAAGGTCCTGGCCGGGCTCCTTCACTTCTTGATCACCGCCAGCTTTGTGTGGATGCTGCTGGAGGCGCTGCAGCTTTACCTCTTGGTCCGACGCCTCTCCAAGGTGCAGGTGATTCAGCGCGACGGGCTGCCCCGGCCCCTGCTGTACATGGTCGGCTACGGGGTTCCGTTTGTGGTCGTGGGCGTGTCGGCGCTGGTGTATTCTGACGGATACGGCGCGACGGCGGCTAAAGCGTGAGTAGCATGAACAGTAACGTCCTAATTCACTCATTCTGTCCTCATACTTCAGATTAGCTTACACCAGCTCATGGTGCGTTCTATACACCTGAATTCCAGGTGCTGGCTGACAACCAACCGCAACTTCAACTGGGCCGTGACTGGGCCGGTGATCGCCGTCCTAGGAGTGAGTCTGTTCAGCAGCTGCGCTGAGGGACAAACCAGGAGCCTCCACACTCAAAGTGTGTTTCTGCTTTTAGATGAACTGCGTCTTGTTCGGTTCCACTTTATGGAGTCTGAGGCCCACGTTGGCCAGCATGAAAAGTGACGTCTCTCAGTCCAAAGACACAAGGTCAGACGTTAGTGCAAAGGGACGAATGTGTTACGAAATGAAAATGCAACGATCAGGCTTTTTACGTGATTCCTTTTGTCCGCAGATTGATTCTGTTCAAGATCCTGGCCCAGTTTGTGATTCTGGGCTGTACCTGGATTCTGGGCTTTTATCAGTCAAACCTTTTCTTTAAGGTCGTCTTCATTGTTCTCAATTCCCAGCAGGGAACCTTCCTCTACGTCGTCCACTGTCTGCTCAACAAGGAGGTCACACCATCGAACACGCCAGCATCCATCAGCAGCTGCCTGTCCGTAGCTTCAGCCTGTCACCTGAACACATCCTGTGTCTTTGTGTTTTCCAGGTTAGAGAGGAGTACATAAAATGGCTGACCTGCTCCTTCAAGTCTAGCGAAGGCGGATCTGTGGTAAGTTTAAATAGGAAAACAACAACAGCTCATGCTCTTATTTGTGTAACGTTGTTTGACCTTTTCAGAAAGATGTGCCGTCGGTCTCTGAGGACTTGGACAAAGCTGAGGAGCGGAAAGTCCAGTGAGGACGAACTGAGCGTGGAAACACAGAGACGAACGCTCAGTGTGCTTAGATGTGGTGTGATTTACATTCTTTGACATTAAATGACATTAAATGTGAATCTGTTCCTTCAGATTGTGGCTGTTATTTAATGTGTCATTTAGTTTTGAAGGATGGAAATTACACAGAAAGCTTTTGGCTTCGTCGTCTACGTCTACTAGCTTCCATACAGTTTGTGTCTATAGCTGAATTAACTTTATTTTTCCTTTATGACAGTTCTTGCATGACATACACAGTATTTTGTGAACTCATTTGTATGTTGTGTGTGTGTGTTTTGCTTCTTTTGTTATCGTGAGATGTTTATTGTAATGTTAGCTCGGCACTGTATCATCTAGTGAAGCTGTTGGATCGATGATATTGTATTTATGCATGAACATGATGGAAGATATTTATGACAGGACGTCGGAAATGGAGCTGAAACTGGCTTTGCTGAATTAAACTTGTTCTCAATTGTTCATAATACGTTGTTGTGAATGGTTTAGACCGCTGACATTATAACAGATCCAATCACGTTATGGCATCAGCTTCATCTGGCTGAATCAGCCACAGACATACTCCATGTGTCTGTTGGTTCTATGTGCAGGGCCTGCAGGTACGAGGCCAATTAGGTCAAAAGCAGACCACCCTTCATCAGTGTTAGACTAAAATTACAGTCATAATAAGTCACTTAATTTACCTCTTCGTACAGAAGGTTTTGTCTCCATATTTAAAATAGGGTTCTCGTTGTGGTACTGTACCTGATTCACTTGTGCAGTAGAGAAGCTCTCGACTTTTCTGGGACTAGATTTGCATTGTTTTTTTGCATGCACACCAAACCTTTTCAAACAGTTTTTGGATGCTGTGCAAATCTTTAAACCCAGTCAGGACGGAATATTGGTTGAACATGAGGAAACATTTGCCTTGTTCTTCCTCCTTTCTCTTAATTATTTTTGTAAAACTGATAAACACTTTATTAAGTTGAATATAAAAGCTCCATGCTGTCAAATGGAAATGTTTAAATTAAAGAAAAATAAAATACATGACACAAGAACTCTAACTAACCAACAAACTAATTATTATTTGACTTCTATGACCAACATAAACTAAAATTAAATCCTGTTTGCTCGTTGATGAATGATGAATAAACGCTGGTTTACTAGATCTTGGCGTCACAGGTTCTCGCACACATCTGCAGCAGAGGTGCTCTGCTTCTGCATCTCCCCTTGAAGCGGATTTGCATTGTTGTGTTTGCACACATCAAAGCTTTTGCGACAGTTTTCGGGCGCCGCAGTGCAGATGGTGGATGCTCAGGGCCGATCAGCAGTGACACTGGACCTGTCGCCATGAACTTCGGTGTCTCATCACTTCTTCTCGGTGTGTGAAGTTAACTTTTCACAAAATTAATTAGTTGGTAGCAGGTAGTTCACAGCAAACCCATGTGTAGTTGACCTTTTAAAATGTGCTTTAAGACAAGGTTCTACTGAAAATCAGTCTGTTTTGTCTAATGTCATGTTTTCACTCCGTTTGCTCTTTCTCTGCTTCCTCAGGCTTCCTCATACTTCCTCAAACTGCCAGTTATCCACCTGGTATGGATTATGTTCTCCAAGCTTGAAGCCTTAAATGATTTTATTTCATTATTGTCTATTATTGCCTACTAACTCCAGCTCTGCCCACACGCAGGCTCTTGTGATGGATACACCAACCTAACTCAACCGTGGCGCAACAAAAACTTTGTAACCACGATCCAGGCCAACGACGACTGGAATCTCCGGAACCAGTGGTGGCGCTTCACGGGGATCGGAGGAGACAGGATCATCGCAGCCTGTATTCCGCCCTACTACGGCGGCACAGTGAGCCCCCTTTACGTCCCGTTTGTGTATCCGACCAGCGATTCTGCCACGCCGACCACTGGCACTGCGTATGGTATCTATACGAATTGTCAAGATTTATCTGCAAGTATAAACGTGGTCATGTGTCCAGGAGGATTCTACATCTATCAGCCCTTCACCTTGAACTATTACGTCACAGCTGGATATGTAACTTGTGAGTACAACGTCCAATTCAAGGGTCGAAGACTGGTTTAAACTTTACACTGTCAGACAGTAATAGGTCAAATTAGAAAGGGCAACACTGTAGACTAACCGCTGGTAATAGCCTCAAATGTCCACACAGAATAAATCTGTTATATTTTGTTTCTATTCAAATATGAATTTACGAATTAATCCTAGAAGCTTTAAGTTTTAAGCTGAGTCTGTAAACGAAATCACTAATTAATGAGAGTCTAATTAATGAACAAAGACCAACCTTTGCTGACTCCTGTGTTGTTTACTCGACCTAGACCACTATAACTGTCAGACAGATTCTTGTGGACCCAACGCCATGTGCTCTGCTGACGGAGGCTGCGTGTGTGTCCCTGGGATGGCAATTCCCTACGGTTACTGGCCGGATTCGTCTTCATATGGTTGCTCCGGTAATGATGTTGTATTTCACCTTCATACCGAACTGATCATTACACTGTTGGCCGTGATTGTTGGGAATAATTACAGTAATACCACTGCATGCATCAACCTTCTTCATATTCGTTGTGAAATACTGTGTCAGACATTAACGAGTGCCAAGTATCTGGGATCTGTGGCCCCGCCTCCGTTTGTGCCAACACCATTGGATCGTACATCTGCAGCTGTCAGACCGGATACATCGCCACCAATTCGTCCGCACCGCCGGGGAGCACCAACCCATGCACAGGTCGCTGAGGACAGGGGCCGCGTCTGCTTTAAGTTGTCAGCATCTCATTTGATTTGTCCATTACAATACAAGCTGTCACATGTGCTCTACAGATATCAATGAATGCCTGGTGGTTGTCTGTGAAAATGGGCAGTGTGTCAACAACCCAGGAAGTTACCGGTGCGCTTGCTACCAAGGTTACCAAATCAACACTACAGCACCAACTGTTTGCCAAGGTCGGTATGCCTCCATCTTCCCATCAATGAGAACACGAGGGGACGAGCTTCTCATTCTAGTTTCTCTGCATTTGATATAAAAGACATAGACGAGTGCCTGAACACAGCAATTAACTGTGGCCCCTACGCCAACTGCACCAACACTCTTGGATCCTTCACCTGCACCTGCCTGGTTGGATTCATTGCAACGAACCCGACTGCACCGGTGGCGTGGAACAACCTGTGCTTGGGTACCGCGCTTTAATGATCGCCGTGATGACATCACATCTGTGCATTCGCTTCCTCATCGTTTGTGTCCTTTATAGACATCGACGAATGTCTCCAGAGTCCGAATCCCTGTGGACCTGGGACGTGCCTTAACAACCCAGGAAGTTACTCATGTGCCTGCTACCAAGGCTACTTCCTGAACCCAGACCTTATACCTCAATGCCAAGGTCAGTTCTCTACTCTGCTCTACTTGACTGTTGATGCGTATGCTGCTAACCGTGTCACATGCACCGTGTCAGACATTAACGAGTGCCAGACGACACCAGGAATCTGTGGGCCCTATTCAAACTGCACCAACACCATTGGATCATACGGCTGCACCTGTCTGGTTGGATTCACTGTAACATATTCAGGCAGCCCACCTTCACCGGCCAACCCGTGCATAGGTACCCAGTCATATTTATGCCTGTGGCGGTGGGCGGGGCTACATCTCCCAGGGCGCGCTCTTCATCTTCATCTTGTCTTGATTTAGATACTGATGAGTGCCTGCAGACTGGAATGTGTGGGCCCTATTCAAACTGCACCAACACCCTTGGATCCTACCTGTGCAGCTGCCTGGTTGGATTCATTGTAGCCGATTCAACGATACCACCTGCACCCGCCAACCCGTGCACAGGTACCTGCAGTCACGCGACGTAATCTGTCTGCAGCAATGACATCACATATTTCTCCAGTTTAACATTAGGCGTTCTCCACAGATATTAACGAGTGTCTTGAAAATATTTGTGGAAGTGGGCAGTGCTACAACAACCCGGGAAGTTACGTGTGTGTTTGCTACCAAGGCTACCAAGTGGTGCCTGATGCGACGCCAGTTTGCCAAGGTCACTACGATGCATATAGTTTCACCGGTAGAGCGTAGTAGAGACGACTCTATTATTACCACATCCCTGCTCTCCTCCACAGACATAGATGAGTGCACTCAGCAGCCTGGTATCTGTGGTGCACAAGCTTTGTGCGACAACGAACCCGGCACCTTCTGCTGCTACTGTCCCAGTCAGTTCTACCCTTCGACCGGCGTCGCCTGGGTTTTGGGCACCACCGTTTGTAAAAGTGAGCAAAGCCGAGTCTACGAAATTGATGAATTATGAGATGAAGATCTATGTAAACCTTAAGATATTAATGCAGAACATTTTCTGAACTACTGATAGATCTTAACACACTTGTACAGAACACTGTGCCTCCAAAGGTAAGCTACTTTATTCACCATTAAATATCCATCTTCAACCGAAATGCCACATGAACAGTGGAGTTTAACGAAATGTGGCCATCTGCTGCAGGGTAAGACAAAACAGAGGGCTTTCCTTGATCAACTGGATCAAGATGTTGAAAACAACGTGAATGTCGTACCAGCAGCGGTCAGAACTAATGTGGCAGAACCTTTGTTTCCAGCGTTTAGTCATTAGATGTGCGCTGACGTCTTCCTCTCTTCTCGTTCCAGACGGTGGGCGGCATGGTGGCTGCGTGTATGGTACTGACCAGCCTCCTTCCAGGTCCGGATCATATTCTGTCTTGCATGTCTGTATATTTAGAGCTGTTGTTGTTGCAGAACGTGGGAGCCGCTAACGTGAGCAGTGAAGGAGACGGAGAGACTGGGGGTTTAATTCTGAACATCACTGAGCGCTTGGTGGCGTCCATGGTCTCCCTGCCGTACGCCTCCACCACGATGCATCTGCAGACCCCATTCATGGGTACGAGGTGTTTTCAGATCCTCCACACCATCTACCTATGAGTTTCCTCTGCACATCAACTGACCTTGCTTTGGTTATTTTTAAGATTTGAGCTTGGTGACCATTGGGCCTGGATATAAGTATGGGGAAACAATCATCCTCTACTCCCAAAACAATTCCATGGAGATCAACTTGTACGATACATCCAGGGCCAACGACGGCAAGAATGAAGAGAACTGATAAAGAGGATGAGAATTTTATTAACAAAACAGAAACACTGTAATGTTGTGATTCCTTTGTTCATTTACACCCCCAGGTTTTGCAGGAGCTGGTTTTTGGACACTGAATGGGATAGACACTCTCCTCAGCAAACAGTACTTCAAATCCCAGACAGAGCCTGAAATGTTCTCGGCTGTTGTGTCTGCACTGTTACTGCCCCTTAACAACGCCCATCTCACCCAGCTCGTCAACTTTACCCTCCAGCATAAGGTCCAGCATGAGCTGACGATCCCTTAGTCTCCCCAAAAATCAAAATGTGTTCATTTATTCATCCACTTGTTTTTGTCTATGTAGGATTTTCAGCAAATCCCACAGTACGGGACAGTGTCCTGTGTGTACTGGGACGATGGGAGGCAAACTGGTAAAATGCAGTGGGCGACAGAGGGCTGCTGGCCTACCTACTCCAATGAGACCTACACTGTGTGCAGCTGTTCACATCTGTCCACGTTTGCCCTCATCATGCAGATCGGGGAGGTATCTTCCATTTCCTGTGTTTCTAGTAGCTTCCAATCCTTTTACACTCTTACACTAGGAATCTTCTCCGTCTACTCAGCCGCCGCCTGATAATCCTTTCATCGACTGGCTGAACCGCGTGTGTGTGACCATTGGACTCTTCTTCCTCACTCTGGCCATCATCACCTTCCTCCTGTGTAGCTGGAACCCCAAGATTAACAACACGGCCCGCCTCCACCTCTGTATCAACCTGGCCTTGTCTCAGCTTCTAATTCTGTGGGATAGTAACTATCTGCAGGATAAGGTTCTTAAGATACAGAAATGAGATTAAACCTCTCTAAGCTCAGGGTAATTTACTTGAGTTGTGTCTCCACAGCTGGCCTGTAAGGTCATGGCTGGGCTCCTTCACTTCTTGGTCATCGCCAGCTTTGTGTGGATGCTCCTGGAGGCGCTGCAGCTTTTCCTGCTCGTCCGAAAGCTCACCAAGGTGCAGGTGATTCAGCGCGACGGGCTGCCCCGGCCCCTGCTGTACGCGGTCGGCTACGGGGTTCCGCTGGTGATCGTGGGCGTGTCGGCGCTGGTGTATTCTGACGGATACGGCGCGACGGCGGCTAAGGCGTGAGTATGACAGACAGGAATGCCGTCGCGCTCCGGGGCCCAGATGTTCATTGGTTTGATTCTGTGGCAGGTGCTGGCTCATGACCGAGAGGAATTTCAATTGGGCTTTAACAGGACCTGTGATTGGTCTTCTTGCAGTACGTGTATTGTCCAATAATATTAGTAGCTTTATTTCAAATAGTTGGTGTCCTATGCCTTTAACATTAAATGCTCTTTTTCATTAAGATGAACTGGGTGGTGTTCTGTGCCACTCTATGGAGTCTTAGACCCACATTGGCCAACATGAAAAGTGACGTTTCTCAATCCAAGGACACCAGGTACGAGTGTCCTGACTGTTCAAAGTTGTCAAAGCTGCTAAATTGTAGCAGCTAACAGTGATCATTAAAAAATGTAATTATCATTGATTGCAGATTGATCATGTTCAAGATCCTGGCCCAGTTCGTCATTCTGGGCTGTACCTGGGTTCTGGGCCTCTACCAGACCAACATTTTCTTTGAGGTCCTCTTCATTATCCTGAACTCCCAGCAGGGAACTTTCCTCTACATTATCCACTGTCTTCTTAATAAAGAGGTAGTCCTCTTTTCTGCTGCGTCTCATTTAACTATTGGTTTTAAGGCAATGTGAATATTATAAAGTTAAATAGGACTGAACATTAAAGTGAATTGAGGCAAATACTCTTCAATTTGTTATCTGGATAACATCACAGCAGTAAAGCATTCATTCTTCTGTTCCAGGTGCGGGAGGAGTACATACGATTCTTGACGTCTTTAAGCAAAGACGGCTCTGTGGTGAGAACAGTTTAATATTGGTCCCATTTCCTCTATCATTTGAATAGTTTAAGTGTTATAATTTGTTTCAACAGAAAAGTGAACTCACGGTCTCTGAGGACTTGAGCAAAGCTCATTAAAAGATGGAGGAAGAAACAGAATCCCGTGTCTACACAAGGTTTAATGGAAAATAAACAAGACACATTTGATTCTGAGCATCTGAGGACTGAACGTTTTTAGTTGAACTGTGTATAGTGAGTTACAAAATGTTAGTCTATCTCTGTTAAGTAGTTTGGAATGTGTTAGTTTCCATCAGTGTAAAATATAAGAATGTGTGAAGTTTTACTATTTCACGTCCAAACCATGTTAGAGCTCTGTTGTTTTTACATTATTTCTACCCTGTTTTGGTAAATGATGGAGAATTAGCTCAGATCAGATGAAGATTTGTTGGAATTGCCTCCTCCTACATCATTTGTTTGGGTGTGGGAGCTTTTAAAAACATCTTATTGCCTTCACAGTCTTCATTTTCTTCTCCTTTTCATTTGTATCATATTTACATGAGAGCCAGGGCACTGACAGCTCACGCTTTACAAGACAAATTGAAGGGATGAACAAAGTTTGTAAAGTTCCCTGCTGTCACCTCAGGTGGAGTCGGACTGACATGCAGTGGACACAAACACGCAGAGTCCCGCTGACGTGAAAATGACGCCACCTGTTACAGAAATGCGCCTTGAGCCGTTCATCATCCTTGAAAGGCAGCACTAATGTGCACTCTGCTTCTGGCAGAGAGCCATTTTCCTTTATAATCTCTGCTACGTCCTTGGAATATAAATCAGTTTACTTTATCATATTTTTACAGGGATAATGCACATTAATTCAATTATTGTAGTTCTGTCACCACCATTAAAATCCTGTGTGCTCTTCTAATCGCCCCTTCACACAAAACACCAAGTAACTTAATAATACACATTAGAGTTGTTGTACAGTTATTTATTTAATATTTATTATGTATGTTTTTATAATTTATTGTTTACAGCCAAGTTAAAAGTGGGTTAAAGTAATTGACGCGGTAGATTTGCACTTTTCCAGATTTACTGCATGGAGACAATGCTGCAATACTTCTATCTCCCTCAAGATGGCGGCATTTAGTCGCCCACTGTGTAATGAAGTAGTGTATTAAGTAATATTGATCAATAATTAGAGAAGTTGTGACGTCACTGTAGCTTTGTATCTACTTAGTTGCAGCTACATTTTTTCTGTCAAACCCTGTGTTTCACTGCTCAGCCTTCAGCATCCTTCCATTCATGCTCACGTCTTCAGCATCTTGTCCTGATAGTTCATCTAGAGGCCACCTACCAATAAAACCTCAACATCCACAGGTCTGGGAGATTTTTGTTAGTCAACACTGGTTCAGTAGCTTCACCGGTAAAATCAATCCCATGCTGCTGACACACTTGCTGATTTTTGTGCACTTTTCCATAAGAGCCACAAGGTGCTACTAAAGCGCCGCCGTTTACTGACTGAGTGGGTTTATGGCAGCTGTGGGTTCCAACCATGAACCATGTTCATTTTTTGCGATTGATTTCTGCACAAAATAATACTAAAACCGAATCAGACGATGACTAAGATGTGGTTTGACAGAAATAAAACTGAATGAACTACCAGCAATAAGGAATAATTGTATATCTGCACAACTCATCTTACAGAAACGATCAAATCAAACCTTTTAGGCGTCCGTGGTGCTCTGACGTGATGCGAAGCAACAGGGACAGAGATGAGGCAAATAAGAGGCTCCTGCTCAGGGTTAGCTTCAGTGTCTCTCCCCTCTTTTTGCTTCTCCTCTCAATACTATACTTGGTTACCATGGAAACACACTTGCAGCGCTTGAGTCGTGAGGCCAGTCAGCTGAGATACCACGTCTAGTAAACAGTCCTGCAGACTGAAGAGAACACGATGGGAATGCATCAGAGCCGGTGCAGGACGGAGCTCAGGCGGCCGACGCAGTTCTAGTTGGAGATTTGACTTAGTTTCTACTAACATTTAAGCAACAACAACAACTTGAGTGCGTCTGAACCGGGGCCTTTACTGAGCCACTTGCAAGCTGGACCTCCTTGCAGAGACAGACGTGTGGTTGGCACCGTACACTTATCCTGAACACCAGACTGGGAGAAGTTAATTAATGTTGAAGGCAGAAGGTTACTGATATGAAGCTACAAGGGTCCCATGCTCTTTTAATTATGTGGTTTTGTTCCATGTTTAGCTCAGGCTTTGAAAATATTGTCGCTTAATATCAAAACAGAAGCGACGGCTCGAGAAACCTGAAAACCATCAGCGTGCCCCGTGAGTGGCCTTCGCCAAAGCTTTTGAGAAATTTGGAAATTTCTCGGTGGAATGATTGTTTAATAAGTGGAACAAAGTCGTGCAGACCTGTATCAACCCAGAAACAACGCTGCCATAGATCAAGGCAACGCAGCTGGAGAAAAGGAAAGAGACATGAATTGACGAGGCCTCTAAAAAGCAGATTTAATAAATACGGACAGAGGAATGCATACGGGCCGCATTAATTAATGGAGCCAAAGTGTCAGAGATTCAAAAGCCTAAAAAGCAGCAAGATGATAACCCCATTCATCTTCACACTAATTGTCAACCTCTCAAGACGCATCTAAAATTAAAGTCCCTGGCAACAACTCAAGGACGTAAGCACAGTTACAGCAGTTTAATAATTGTTTTGTTGTCAGGTCCTATGCATCAAAGCAGCTTTGTGTGCGAGAGCGAAGTTAGGAGGGAATTATTCATTACCAGACAGCTGGATGGGACCAACTGGGAGCGCTAGCAGACAGAGCAGCATCTCTGGGTCATGTGACAATGAGCGCTAACCTAAAAACCAGCAGACGTCCTTCAGCTACGATGCTTTGTACTGCACCAGTATCCCCAGTGTGAGCCAGTAGCAGAAGTTACAGGAAACTCGCCTCCGTGGGATTATTAGAGCCGGGGATTACCTGGCGGTGTAATAACAATGTGGCTCAACAGTGAGAAGTCATTTTGAAGCACATAAATCATCACCATCCATAATGTTATAGCAGCACTGCTGTGCTGATGCGATGCACTGCAGCCTGTTGGGAGTGGAGCAGCAATAGATAACAGATTTGTTAAGCATCATGCCAAGACAAGCCATTGTGCTATTGCTGTACACTAGTGCACAGATAATGAGAAAATATTAATGAGAGCCTCAGTACGGCAGCAGTCTCTGGGAGCTAATAGCCCTCCACTGACAGAGAGAAGAGACAGCGAGTTAATGAGATGAAGTGAACACGTGTGTTCGCATGTGTTCGCTCGGCGCGCTCGCTTTTGTGAGCGAGAAAGACGAGGAGGCGAAGGCAAAAAAGGAGAGAGCAACAAAAGCAGGGGAGGAATTAGGACGGGGAGGAGTGATAATTGAGGATGATCACACCTCAGACATGTTCCTTGATGTGAAACGGGCAGAACAAAGCTCCCGCCGCCCACTCCGGCACCACTGGGTCCCTCTCATTCCCAGCTCCGCACTGGTTTTCCCGCAGGAGACCTGTTCACCTCCCATCCCGCAGCCGAGCCTTCATGTTTCTACAAGCTCTCAGGAACACGCGAGGGAGGGAAGGAGCTGAAAATGCAGCCTGGTCTTAGAAAAAGAGGGTAGATGCTTGTCATCACACACCTCGAGGCCAGGATACACTCAGTGATAACTGTACATGCGCCCATGCAGATTTTATATAAATCTATCAGATTTAACAAATGCTGCCCGAAAGCATATCCACAGGTTTTCACTTCACAGAAAACAAGACAGATGTAGAGGCAGATGCCCACTGCAGTTCAACTCTACTCCATGGAGAGGTCTGTGCATCCACCACAGCTCTCTCTCTCGCTCACTCGCTCTATCACCCTCGGCCCATCTCTCTCTCTCTCTCTCTCTCTCTCCCTCAGTCTGTCTCTCTCTCTCTCTCTCTCTGTCGCTCGCTTGCTCTCTCTCTCTCTCTCTCTCTCTCCCTCGCTCCGTCTCTCTCTCGCTCTTTCTCTCCCTCGCTCGCTCTCTCTCTCTCCCCCTCGCTCCGTCTCTCTCTCTCTCCCTCGCTCGCTCTCTCTCTCTCCCCCTCGCTCCGTCTCTCTCTCTCTCTCTCTCTCTCTCTCTCTCTCTGTCGCTCGCTTGCTCTCTCTCTCTCTCTCTCTCTCTCTCTCCCTCGCTACGTCTCTCTCTCGCTCTCTCTCTCCCTCGCTCGCTCTCTCTCTCTCCCCCTCGCTCCGTCTCTCTCTCTCTCTCTCCCTCTCTCAGTCATCCACTCCCGCCGTGCTTCTGAGCCTGCGACGGTAGCAGTGGATGAAAAAAAAATCTCCCTCTTTGCCTCAGCGAACGGATGAATAATTTGGAAAGGAGATAAGTGAAGGTACTGTACTGAGATGCACGTTTCCACCTTAAGATTTAAGAGAATGACTAGAATAAAATGTGTTAAGGATAAAATCTATGCGATGGATGCAACCAGCGATGTAGTGAGCATGCACCTGCACTACAGACTCCAACGCTCTGCTGGGCTCAGTCCTGTTGGTGCAACAGAAGCCCATATGGTTGAATTTACGAGGGCACGAAGCCGTGTTTTTCTCTGTGGGATTTGCATCACCTGAGATTTTGAGCATATGCGTGATATTGAATAATGGCGCACGACAGCGAAGTGCTTTTATTAATGCGGGGTGTGAGTCCGGGCTTTTCCGCTGCACTTGTTGTGTGCCACAACGGCATGTTTGTGTTGAAGTGGTGACGAGATGAGAGGCAGCGGGTGTAGCGTTAAAGTGTGACAGGAATCCGGGCTGGTATTTATGCTGGGTTCTGCGGGGATATGATGGACGGGCAGAGTACGCGCCACGGACAGATGTGCGAGGAGAGATTTAGTATCGAGGGAGGAATCACGCAGGGGATAATGCTGGCGCTGTGTGTGCGTGCGTGTGTGTGTGTATGCGCGTGATTATGCGCTGAAGCTCGTGTGCTCCTGTGGGTGAATACCTCAGCTTTCCAACAGTGTTGTCTCTCTCTCTCTCTTTGGCACGACAGGCGCCACATTGTACCTGCAATGTCGGTTTTGGTGACAACTCCTCAGTTGTCCTGTGGCTCCAATGTGTATTTGTGGTCGTGTGTGTGGTTGCGTGTGTGTGTGTGTGTGTGAAAGAGAGAGAGAGAGAGAGGCGGAGAGAGAAAAAGAGATTTGTTGCCAACAGCAGCAACAGTGTCCGACTATCACCGACGGACCACACAGATTCCTTCGCCCACACATTTCGGGCTGCCAGGCACAAGATAACGCGCAGGAGCTGTGAACAACATTTTAAAACTATCACTACGCGTTCGTCATATTATCCGCCAGCCTCTGTTCCAGCTCAAGCCGTACGCGTCTAGCAGGACACACGCCTGAAAGGGAGGCGAAGCACAGTGCGGCGTTCAGCACCACGGACAGCGCATCGCGCTGACCAAGCTGAAAACGGGCTTTGGTGGGTCGTAAACTTCACGTCTGAGAGATTGAATGGGTCTTAAATGTGATAAGGGTGTACTATGCTCTGATGTAATTTAGGTGGCTGAGCTAAATACAAGAGTTTTGTGGTGACCAAGGAGATTAGCAGACAACATTTACAATATGAGAGTTAATCATAAAGTAAACAAGTGTATTTATGAAATCTGTATCTATTGTAGGATTTGTGTAAACTGCAGTTACGACATAGAGTACAACAACAAAACCAGTTTGAAAATAAATGTGAAGAACTTTTCAAATCAGTCCTCTGACAAATGCAGGGGAAGCCAGTTCAGTACAGTTGAAGAAACCTGCGTAGGCCAGCATGCCAATTAGACGGCACCTTCCCTTAGTGACCTGCAAATCAATGATCAATATGTGCTCCATCAGATTCTGGTTAAGATGACAGCGAGGTATATTGTTCCGCTAAGTTAAATGGATTACCTCTCTGAGTGAGAGTAGATTTGCTTCCACAGTTGCCAGTAGGGTAAATATCTCGGTCCCTGCCTAAGCTTCACCCATCAATCACTCCACACACCCACTTTAATTAAGGCTAAACACACGCTGCAAGGAAGACACGTCAAGCTGCTGCACCCCACATGCTTCCCTCCGCCGTTATACCCAACGCGTCTCTCCCTCCTCTCACCAGATGCTTATCTTCTTATGCCCACTTCCCATCGATGGCAGTGACGCCCGATGTGGCCGGCTGGAGCGCGCCGTGCAATCACAGATCATGCGTCTGCCAGGAAACAACGCGGCGAGGAAATCAGCAGGGGAGGCAGGCCTGCGAGGCCTCCGTAATGGCCACCTACCTGCCCAAGCCGCCGCCTTGTTGCTATGTAATCTTCAGTACATTGAACTGCGTTAACCATAATTCAAAGAATCCATAGTTGTGTGCGGTGGAGCTGCTCTCAGGAGGTGATGGATGCTGTAGTGAAGGAAACGTGAAGTGCAATTTTCCTCCCGCTTTGTTTTCACGTGTGGAATCCAAGCCACGCCAATGGTTACTGTGCAGCATGTTCATCGCTATTCAATGCCAATGGAATGAAGCAGAAATGTAATTAAAAAAAAAAATCAAAAATCAACCCAATGAGTGACAATGATACGAATACGACGGACCAGATCAGTCCTCAGATCAGCTCGAAACTCCACCTGTCCTCGCAGCCTCCAGAGAGCTTATTTTTATTTCGATGAATTGTGTGTAAGATGCAGCAATTATGTTTAGTGTATCACTGTCAGACTGATCATCCAGATGGGGACTGTCGCTAAGTCACAGGCCACTGAATCTCATAGCAACTTACGTACATCGTCCACGAGCTGCATCAGGACCAGGATGTGCTGTAAATACGGCCCATTCCGGTGCCTGTATTTTAATAAACCTTGAGGGAACCGTCATGTGACCCAGAACTGGATCCAAGCTCCTCGGATCCTCCCCCGGCCTCCCCTCCTCAGCCACGCCCTCCACATCGATCGCTGCATCCATCAGGGAGGATTATGAATAGATCCCGTGAGGGGCTGCCCCTGGGATGCGCTCGCACATTCTCACACATTCGCACTCCTCCACAGCACATCCTTGGCCGTGGCGCACCGTGCTTCCTTTCAGCGAGCCAGCTGTTGCAGTGCTCTTTGCAATCAATAAAGCAGTCATGTTTCACAACAACCATCACTCCCTCACTGCCAGGAACCAGTGGGAGGTCCCCTTGGGCGAGAGACAGACAGACATGGCAGACACTGATTCGCTGACAAGGGCTCAGGAATGAACAGCAACAACAGGTCTGAGAGATTCAGATGCTGTTTCATTAGTTTTGCTTTCGGGGAAAGGATTGAAGACAGTGAAGACGGACGTGAGGAACAGCAGCAACTGAGAGGAGGAAGCGTGAAACAAAGAAGGGCAACAACACTTTTAGCGGAACGCAACGAACAGGATGAGACGTTATTGAGGCAAAAGTCTTGAGCGGCTCCTGGAGGCGCTAACTGATGGGCGCTGTAATTGGCAGGTACACGCGAGCCTCATGCCTGTCAGCCGCAATATAAACGGGGAGCAGAGTGACGGCGCGCGTGGAAACCGCCGTTATCTGGCGTTTTCAGACCAATTACCGGCATGAAGTGCAGCGCCGCGGAGTGGCACCAACTTTAATTCAGCTCCAGTCCAATTTTAAGAGCAACTCATTCTCCTCCGTGTTAAAATCTGGACCGCTGCTTTAATCCTGTAACAGTTGAACAGACCGACCACGTCCTCGCTCGGCGCAGGAGGGATGTGCACATTGTGTTGACCGAGTAATAAGAATATCTGCAGTGTGTGTGTGTGTGTGTGTGTGTGTGTGTGTGTGTGTGTGTGTGCTCTCAATGCAGACTGGATTTTGGACACATTTCGAGTTTAATAATCTCCCGAGAAGGAAGCAGCTTGACATGAGTCATAGCGCGTGCAGCTGTTACAGGTGCTATTTTGAAGCTCCTGCTGCAGTGAACAATGCAGCAACACAGAACCATCTTAATTCGTCAATATGCGTTATTCAGATCTATTTTCCTTTTGAACTGTGTCCTTGTCAGTTGGTGTCAAGTGACTGAGGTCACCTGCCTGCTTCATCCACCAACCACTATTAATGTACATGTACAGACGTGAATCTTTCAAGAGTTCATTATTATTGCTTTTTATTTGATTATAGAAATAGTCTTGCGTGTCTATGAGCAAAGGAGAGAGAGGAAGAGGGAGAAGATGATGGAAGGAGCAGAGTGGGTGTGATGCACAGAGCTGTAATTGTTCAGGGGTGATTAATAAGATTCACCAGAGCTGAGCAGAATATAAAAAAAAAGTAACTTTAATATGAGCCTCTGGCAGCTGACGGCCGCTTACACGTGTGCCTGTATATCAAACACGCGCAGAAATATAGAAATACAATTACACACACATGCGTGAACACACATCCAAAGTGGATTTTGGTATGATGCCTTGTTTTTTTTTTTTTTCCAAACTGCCCTAGATTCGTCTGGCATCTGTGCTGCAGACTCATCTCGTCCTCCCTCTCTCCGTTGTTAGCGCTCTCGCCCGCTCGCTCTCTTTCACACACACTGACGCTCGAGCTCGCCCTCCCTCCTTGCATCCTGCCTCCTTTTGCCTCCTCTCCTTTCTTTTCTTCCTTTATCCATCTCGCCCCGTGTTCCTTCCCCCTCTCTTAGCACAGGCTGCTAAGATCTGGATATAAATATTTTAGCTCTGTCACCCGTTCTGCATCTGCAGTTTAGCGAAGAGCCGGCGTCGCTATTCGTGCAGGCGCTGGTGTGTGTGTGTGTGTGTGTGTGTGTGTGTGTGTGTGTGTGTGCATCCTTGCTCTGTGGAGATCTATGCACAGTTTAGCTGGATGAGCACTTGGCGGTATGTTCTACTGAAGCATCTGCTTGCATTCTAATTTACGCCCTGGCCGAAGCTGCATGTTAAATGTGTTGGCTTGCCTACACACTCATCCACACGCTGGAAAAAGAAAAACACAGCAACACATGCAAATGAGTCACTTTTCTGCTATGACAGTGTAGCAGCAACGGAGGAGAAGGTAACTCAGAGCTGCACTGGATGTGATGGAGGAAGAGTTCTGGGAATGAGCAGGAAACCAGCAGCTCTTTGTGAATCCACCGGCGTCTTGTCTCTCTTCTCTTAGGAATTTTTACTTTGGATGCAGGTCACATATGTCGCTTACAACTAATCAGTTGGCAGAAACACGGTGGGAAAGTGAAGTGTGTGTGTGTGTGTGTGTGTTGGGGGTGCACACACAGTTCAGCAGCCCGACTGGATACGGAGCCAAACAGCGTAGCAGCGATGGCGGCCCGACAGGTGTTTGGAGGGCAGAGTAATTCTAGTTTATTCCAGGGGATTAGAGATTAGAAACACATCTCTCGCTTTAACCTGTAGCCCACAGACACAAATCTGCGCTCCGTTGAGTCTGCTTAGTGATTTCTTAATACTAACTGACTAAACCTTGGCAGTGTGCATATGTGGGTATCCGGGAAAAGTTGACGTTTTCCCTGTTAAGACTCCTGCAGATGTTCCGTGCTGCTTAGTCAGCGCCGTGGGCTCCAAGTCTGCAGCCACCGAGGCTCAAATGTAGAAATGAGCTGTTGGCTTAAAGTAATCGATAGCCAAACAAATGCTACCTCTCCCCTGCGTCGATGAGAATATGGATTGTTGTAGATTCCCTGTTAAAACGAGCCAAGGGAAGGCTACACACACACACACACACACACACACTCACACACACACACTCACACACACACACACACACACACACACACACACACACACACACACACACACACAAACACACACACACACACACACACGCTTCTCTCCGCACCCCGAGCAGCTCAAATGACTTCACCAGCGCTCCGACTTAATCCACCAGCCGGGCGACAAAAGCTTAGACGTGAGTGTGAGAGAGTGAATGTGAGGCTCCACTGTTAGTTTTAATAAAAAGCTTATGCAAAGATTAGCAGAGTTCTGCATTTACAGCACTTAAGTCTTGAATTCAACATCATTCTCCACAAGCGATTATGATCATTCGAGAGCGTTCCTGGTTTTGTTCTCGTGAACCACTTCGTGCATGAGTTGATGCGACAATGAGCAAATATCTGCTGCCTGAAAGTTCCCACATCGTCTCACGATCGACTCTGACTGACATTTGTCAAAGAGTTTGACTGCAAAGTTGAGGCAGTTTCCTTTGTTACATAATTGATTCAGTCGTGACAAACACGCTCCCGTCTGAAAACGACCTCTAACCTCTTGGTGGGGATTAATATGATGTATTTGTTTTCCTGAATTTGTCCCAATAAGCCCTAAACGCTTGACAAATGGTGGCGTGCTTTACTTTGAGCAGGCGCATCAATTTCCAGCTGTGTCATGGAACTAGAGAGGAAAAACGCATGTGCATAATCATCAGAGTTGGGGACGGAAACATTAATTAGGAATGAATTACTCTGGTTGTCTTCAGGGTTTAGCTTGGCTGAGACATAAATATAGCTAATTGCATTTGCATTGGTCTATTTAGTGCTTTGCAACAGATAATTGATCACAATATGTCCAGAATTGAAGCAGGCCCGTCTCTGCGAACAATCACATGGGACAATAACTATTCCTTGTGTTGGAGATGCAAACGAGTTGCTTTCCCAGCATTCTGCTGGCGTCCCGTCCCACGGAGTCATTCACCTCCTGAGAGGGAGGGATGTGCGCAGAGGGTGGGTGGGGATTATCAAAGTCCCCGTTCTGGCGCTAATCCACAACGTTAACTCCAGCAGCCACTCTGAAACCTAAACCCTTCTGCCAGAGGCTTGATTAAACCTTTGGGTCGCATTTAGTGCCCGACAACGCCGACGCTGAGGACGAGACGATACGAGTCCCGGTCCCGTTCGTCCCTCTGCCCCCGGAGCGCTGCACTCGCAGCCTCGTGGCAGATTTTGCCTGGCAGTGCTGAGGAGACGGGCGCCTCGGAGCGAAGCGGGACAGGAAGACAGATGGGTTCTGCAGGAGACGGGCCGTTTTTCACAGCGCGTCGTCTGCTGTCGCGTTAGCGTTAGCCGCTAGCAGCTAGCGGCTAGCTAAGGTTTTGGGGGGAAACGTGCGGGATTGAGATAGAAAGTTCTCCCAAAAATGTCTGGTTCACCCTCGATTTAGCCCCTTGGCGCCGTTATCCAACCAACGCTGACACGTTTGCTAAATTTATAAGCTTTTACTCCCCCTGAAGCTCAGTTCTCTCACCTGCCTGGCCCGGATTTGTGAAATAACCTTGGTTCTCGACTGGCGCACCTGCTCTCCTCAGATTGTTCAACCCTTTTGTCTGACTTGGCAGCAGCGCTTTCTTGCCTTAGAGAGCGACGCGTTTGATGTGTTTACCTCATAAACACATGAACGTGTGATTTTGTGAGATTTGTTTATTTGGCAGCATCCGTTGGTGACATTGTGGACGAGAGGAAGCTTCAGCCTATAGGATCAAATGATTAGTTTGTTTTTGAGGATTACTGTAAAACAAATTACACACCGCATGATATAGGCTTAGAGAAAATCTAATTTGATTTTACAGACCGTGAATTCGCAGCATGAAATACTATAAGAGGCACATACCGGGAATTTCAAATGTACAATTTATTCCAAATCATCCTGATGATCTAAAACTATCACAGAGCATGAGGCATGATAATTGAATATTTGCATAATCAAATTACAAATGGGCCTCGTCCACACGAGCACTACACAACTGACTGATTCTGTTATTTGTGTCTACAGGAGGTTTCCTCTTGCATTATTTGCCAGTTGATGCTTTTGCAGATTTGTATGCAACAAAGCACTGGCACGCTATTCCAGGAATAATTAGCTATCTTTTACCGCTCCGCCAGCACGCGGAGAAACCACACGCGGCGAGGTCACGAGATCACACATCTCTGCTGCATTTTGGATCCAATAAAGAAAAGTCAAATAACAAAGACTGACAGAAGGCTGAAGTGGCCCAACGATGCAAATGACTTGATGAGCTGCTGCAAGTATGACAGTCTGAACTGACACAGAAACGCCCCCACCACGCATGTGTAACCCACCCATGGACCCTGGAGAGGGGGTGAAGCCAACACAAACGCTGCCTCTATCTAGCGATGCATGAGTAAGGGCCCTGTTTGTGTCGTGCGTGTGCAGCCGAACAGAGGAAAAATGAGTCATGATTCATTTCCAACGCTCTCATTATATGAGCAGCTGCTTCCCTTTGATGTGATTATGAGTGGGAGAGGTGGGGAAAGATTTGGAGGGAGAGAGACGGTGAACTTCTGTAAGAGAGAGAGACTAAGACTCAGTGTAGGGAGTGATAAAGATGACAATTTCAACAACAACAGCCAAATGGCTCCAAGACCCTTTGGCGGCATGTTGCTCCTGCCAGCGTCTGACTAAAGTTGTACGAGTGAGGAGTGACTTTCTTTATTGATGCTTTCATGTCTGATATAAATACACAAGTGAAGCTGGGAGTAGTTGTGCATCGCGTCCATACATTATTGAGAACGACTTGGATTGAGTCGGATTAAAAACACACAGGAGAAAACACACAGGGAAAAACCCTTCATACATATACATATACATATACATATACATATACATATACATATACATATACATACGTGTGTGTTATATTTTTTTAACATGCAGCAAAATCTCTTTTAAGGTCCAGGGATGTCAAATGAATTCAATGAAGTGTAAGAAAAAGAAAGCCCCCCGTGCACTCGTCAGTGTTCCTCTTTGGCATATTGAAGAATATAACAATGCGGTTGATGCTCTTAAAGCTGCATGACTGGAGTTAAAAATAACAGGTTTTCAGTTGTGTGCCCTGGAGTGAAAAGGCATATTCAGTAGATTTTTGCAAATTCAGAAGGTATTTCTTGTGCACAGCTGGAAATTGCCATCTCAAATAAAAAGGTCAGAAGGTGTTCCCACAAAAAAAAGGAAAACAAACAGACAAAACTGAATTTCTCCTCCAGGGACAAAAGTAATATCCTCAGCAAATTAAATGGAAATTGTCCTATTAGTTTCTGACATCTTGGGGAGGGAGTTGACAGTTTGACCCGAGGGTTTCCCAGAAGGGAAACTCTTACAATTTACAAAATGGAAATGGTTCAAGCATGAACGTACATTTTCGCGCGTCATTTTTCTTGTGCCGCGCGGCTGACAGCTCCTGCGAGGGCCAAGACGAAAATGACTGCGGGGGATCCGCGGCGACCTGTTGCTGGAAGCGCGTCTAAACACAAATACCCCACTCTACGGCGCGTGCGTCGGGATTAGAGCGTCATTACAAGAAAGTTGGCATTAACGCGGCGAGCGTCGCCTGCGGCGCTGCGCTTCCGGCGCGGCTTTCGTTCCTCTGATGTTTGTTTTTAAGTAGCGACACCTTGGCGGCGCGTGCGCGTCTTTAACGAGTTTCTATCTGTCTCGCGCTCGCCCGGCGGCGGCAAACTGCGGGCGACACTTCAAATCTGCTCCGGCAGTCATCTCGAAGCCCGGCGTGTTTGTGTGCTGCGTAAGCGCACGTGGTCGCCTCCGCGCCCGCGCTTTACGCGGCGTGCGCGCTCCCGAGCCTGCCGCTTCCCGCGCCCTGGTCACGATCGCGCGTCACGCGGCGCCCGTTCGTCGCTTTGCCTGTAAAGAGAGGAGCGGGAGCGAGGCCTCTCCGTAACCGATTTAGACGGCCTGTGTGCGCACGCCGGGGCTCGCGCGTGCGCGCGCGCGCGCCAGGGACCGGGTGAAAGTGCCGGAGGGGAGACAGACCGAGAGAAGCAAAGAGAGACAGATGAAGCGCGGCAGAGATGGAGGGACGGAACACGAGGCTTTGCGCGTCCGCTCCGGTGGCAGTGGCAGCATTTGCACCAATTACTCACGCGCAGACAGCGCGTTGTGTGTTGTGACAGGTGTCCCGCTTTTTGTGACGGAAACAGAAATATAGGTGGCATCTCATTATATGTATTACCCCGTTCAGATGGAGCCATCTGTCACCACGCACCACCTCTAATGCATCATTATTCCCATCATTATTACTGCCCTGCTCCTCGGCTCTGACCGTGTTCATTTATGTGGACCAGCTGGAGGAGAGAAGAGGGAGCGAAGCTGGAGATAAACAGAGTAGTGAAACATGGACGTCTCCTTTCAGATGGATGGATGGAGACTTTTCTCTCTCTTCTGCTACTTTTTGAGGTGATTTTCTCATGCCTGAATGAAGGAACTCGTACATTTGCTTCGTTGGGATGCTCCTCTCCTCATTTCATTGCTCTCTTTCACCTGTTTGACTCAAACCTGCTCGTTCACACGCTGAATGCGCTCTATTGGTCGACTCAGTCAGGCAGCGTTATATGGGGCCTTTGGAAGGAGACCAGTATCACAGTTCACCTCTTCCTGACTTTGATCCTGCGTCGGATCCAGTTTAGACACAAAACCGCGACTGCTCCCTTGATGAGGCCGTTGCATCTTTAATTATACAAAATGTAAAACCGAGCCGAGCTGGACGTTTACTATAATCTCTGTATTTCCCCGACTTCTGTTTCAGGCCCAGCTTTGTCTCCTGGGGACGACTGTGGACCACGAGGAAGAAAACAGTTTCTCTTGTTGTGCAACATCATCCATCTTCCGACCGTGGAAGCGCCTTCGCCTCACCGCAAAATCTTCATAGAGGTTCACGGCGAGAAAAGAAGCAAGGAGCGTTTTGTGTCTTGAGGAGTGGAAGGAAACAAGCGGAGCAAAGTAGAGGAAGCAGGTAAGAAAAGTCATTTGTGTGTGTGTGTGTGTGTGTGTGTGTGTGTGTGTGTGTGTGTGTGTGTGTGTGTGTGTGTGTGTGTGTGCGTGCGTGCGTGCGTGCGTGCGTGCGTGCGTGCGTGCGTGCGTGTGTGTGTGTGCGTGTGTGTGTGTGTGTATGTGTGGTGTACTGTACTGCAGCACAGGGAAGGTCTTCATCACATACAGTGTCACACGCTGTTGAAAGCACTAGTTAGTGTCTTCACAGGCAGATATTATACCATCCTCCCAGCGCTTATTGTACGCATTTCAACTAGCAACACTGTCATTAGCGCTAGCAGCACTTCACTTAGCACATGTATTGTACTCTGCCTGCCTGCGCATATGTGGAGCGTGGTGCGCGTGTCAAGCTCAGATAAAGTAAAAGAAGTAATTGTTGTAATTATTTCTTCTTCTCCTCCCGCCCACCACGCTCACATTGGGGGAAGTCTTGCAGCTGTAAGAGCAGTGTAACGCGGAGTCAAAGCAAATCGCTTTATCCATTTTTTTCCCCACTCTATTAAGATTTAACGTTGATCACATGCCATTATGCTAATTATCATAGTCATGAGGAGACGCAGTGGTCGTGATGTGATGGAGATTATATGTATAATCGCTTCTGAAAGGAATCGAATGGGAACAATGCGCACAAACCGCGGCTTATTAGCATTTTGAGCACGAACGCTTAAAACAAGCATCAACGAGGCAATAAATAAACCCGGCGCAGCACAGATTGTATGGACAGTTACTGAATCCTCAAAGGCACGACTGGAAACACAGAAATAGGACAGCACTCCACTTGGATTGTTTATTTATGCGCTGCACAGATGTTTTGGGCAGCGACTCCCATTTAACATGCAAGTCACCGCGCCTGACAAAGTAAAACTCACTGCAACAATATACAGTGTTTCATATTTCACAGCATCATATTAAATACTGTAAACATGTCAGAATGTATTTCGTCCCGGTGCAATAGCACCCACAGCAGAGTCCAAGTCTTACATGATGTCTCGCGTTTCCGTGGCCTCCTCTGCACATTAAACGCTGTAATTATATGGAAATCAGTTTTGCACCCTGAACACTGAAAAGAAATTATTCATGCCGTGTCTGCGTTTGAACTTTCTCGTACTTTTTCAAAACAAAACACTGCTCAGATCAGTTTCACAAGCGCAGCGGTTCAAAATACAATCACCGGATTAAGATAAAAATAGAAACCGACTGTTTAACGTGCGCCTGCTGCTCATTCGCACTCAGCAGATACAATGTAGGACAAATAAAGTGGAAACTTTTATATATTACTTATTTCTCATTCATTTAGACTTTTATTGGCAGGTGGAAACGCTTGAATATAACTTCAAGCGGAGCCCTGGCCAGAACATCTATCGTCACTGGCTCTCAGACAGAAAAAAGGCCACAGTCGACGCGATAACAAAGACAAACGCAGCCCTGAACCTGGCTCAGACGCAGGAGCTAACAAACATGGCAGCTTCTCCCCTGCAGGGTTTCCTGGCAAGTCGACGCACAATAACACGCTGGGAAGATGAATATTAGCTGCAAATATGTCTGTGTCCTTATCGTGACCGCGAGAGAGTTAAGAACTCCGATCAGGGAGGCGCTGAGCGGTGCAGCCAGAGTTCCCCTGGTGTCATAAAATGAGGACATAGAGGTCCAATCAGAACAGCTTCTGAGGATTTGGCTAATTTTTTTACTTTTTCTACCGTGTCTTTTTTTAAATGTAAAACCCTTCGTTTCATTCACAGATTTTGTGTTCGCGTCGCACACTCGTCTCCGTGGTGTCCTTAAATGCACCACCACTCAAAAATATTTTTTAATTGAGCATGTATCGTACAAAATAAATGGGTGATCTGATTATGCGGTTGGTTCCTTTAATCAGCTCTGCTCTCACCCTGTGAAACGTGACGTGTCCAGTGATGTGATGTCTACTGTATATGAATAAATCTTTCGTCCTTTTGTGTTCGAAGCATTTTGCTTAAAGGGACTTTCAGACCAATTTAGCAAACCTCTCCTTGGGCTCGGAGGATTAGTCATTTCAGATCACTTTGGTCCAGTCAGGTACAGGAGCAGAACGTCCTTAAGGGGTCCCTGCAGGGCTTCTTCAGTCTGACAGCGGAGCTAATAAAGCTTCACGAAGCATTTTTACAATAGCATATGACTCAGAAATCCACAGCACCGTGTGGAAGTTCACTCTCCCAGAGCTTTCCTGACCGACTCTAAATGCAACGCGGATTCGTGATTGGGACCGAAAGACTCTCAGGCAGAATAGAAATGGATCCAATGAAGTTTAATGCCCGACTCCTGTTTTTATTAGAGACGGGGAAAAAAAGAAAGGAATCGGTGGAAAACTTTCCTGGAGCTGTTGATTCCCATTACTGCTGAGCTGCTTCACTTTTAATTCCCCTCCCCGGGTTTGTAGCGTTATGTCGCCTAATGTGTTATTCTTGCGCGGCGCTCGCGTGCGGCCGCTTCGAGGAACGCGCTGAGCCGTTCCTGGAATACCGCAGCCTTTCAACTGCACGTGTCAGATGTTTTATGTAGCGCCGGCCCACGGAGAGATGTGCCCGTTTTCCATCGGGCGACGCTGGGAGTTGGGGAGGGTTCGGAGGCATCGAGGCTCCGGAGTCGTTCCGAGTTCTTCCTCTCCAGCGCGTCGTTAGCGTTAGCAGATGCCGCATGCATGCAGATGTTCCAACCCTGCAGTTTTACTGCATGACCCTGTTGCACCGGGACACGCTTGATCCTATTAGAGCTTTCCAATGCATGTGGGTGCAGGGTTCTGTTAATGGACGTGTACAGTGTTTACGATGGCAGCAGCCGTTAAAGGGACGGTACATGCAGCTCCGGAACTGTTGTGGGCTCAAGGGCAACCGTGCAGACTCTGCTCGGAGATAAGTGCATTTGAGCCGAGGCCGAGGGTTTGACTCCCGCTCAAGCGCTCGCGCTGTGTTCCGGCACCCGGCCTCCCCCGCGCCTCTCGAAGGGGGAGACGACGGCCCAGAACAGGTACCCCAACCATGACCCTAACCCGGCGCTGCGTCTCAGCATCGCGGACGCTTTAGCATTAGCAACGCTTCCATCGTGGGCCACAGCCCCAGTGTCTGCTTACATTCCGATCCACCCCATTTAACCATCAGTCTAGCAAATCCTGCTTTAATTATGAGCTGTGCCTCCTCCTCCCCCAAACTCAATCAGAACAAATAAAAGAGCCTTTTCAGCTATAATGGGATTATCGATCGGGTGGCAGCCTTGAACTGAGACTTTGTGTATGTTTGTGTCTGGGCTCGTGTGTGTGTCTGTGGCAGCTAAGCTCCGTGTTTGTGTGTTTTTGTGCCAGGCTGCAGCAGTCTAGAAGTGATAAATAGAAAGACACTGACTGTGTGCGTGCGTGTGTGAGAGTGTATGTGTCAGCATTGTCTGGAGTCCTGTCTGTCTGTGTGTGGGTGCTCCGAGGGAAAGAAGCATTAAATTACCTCACAGTTCGACTCTCATCAAGTGTGTGACATGTTTTACTGATGAGGTCTGAGCTTATTTTGGCTCATATGCACCAAAACTTTCATTACATTACTTTAAAGCTGCTTCGTTGGCCGTCGCTGACTTGGATTAGCCGACTGCTAAACGTTAGCTTCACATAAGGATAGCTTCCGTAATGCTGTGATGCTGTCGCCTGTTTATTCAGTTTTGCGTCTTCTTCTTTGTGATGAGAACAGTTTCATCGCACCCGGCAGTTCAGCGCTTATTCCCATCTGATCATCACAACTCCATCTTACATTCAGAATTGGTTGTGCGTTTCTGTGCGCGTCGTTGCTTAAGCTAACGCTGTCGCTAAGTGTGGGTTTTAAATCCAGCTCAGAGGCTGTTGCACGTCTCGCTGTCGTCTCCTGCTCTTTAAATGTTACGCATTTTGTATTCAACGTGAAACATGGCCTCCGTGTCCCCTGGGCCTTCGCTCAGTTTACACGCGCGGGACTCGGCCGTAATTAAAAGTCAACAGTAAGGGTGCGTCGGGGCCGCGATGAAGAGCTCCCGCTCGTCCTCCCCGGCGTCGGCAACTTCACCCGTGGCATCAAAACAGCGACTGTGTCTCCGGGCTCCTTTCATCACTGCTCTGTCTCACTATTCTACTTTTCTGCCCTGCCCCTCCCTTTGGGGTAGAACAGTAATCCTGCTCACATTAGGTTACATCACCCGCCCTTTAAAAACAGTATTTACACTCGCGGCTGCGGCGCCAACATGGCTGCAATTCTGAGATCGGGGGAACAAAAAGACGAAGCCTATTGACACGTTGTTTATCTGCAGCCGAGGCCGATTCGCTCTGCTCTGCCTCTCGTATTTATAGATGTTTCTGTGCTATTTCACCCTGCAACACGTCGGCGCTTGCATGGATGCGTCCCGAATCGCCGAGCAGACGGTGCACACAGATGCATGCACACGCAGACATGCCCAGTGAAACAGAGGCTAACGTATGCAGGCGCGCGCGCTGCTAAACGCCCGAGTGAAACGCTCAGAAGAAGAGCAGCCGAGTCCTGAAGCCGGGGACGGACTGGAAGCAGGGCCCGGCTAGACCCGGTGCCCACAGCCATAAAGTCAGCCTTTTAACGTTACCTATTCTGGCACCAAGCATCCTCCCTGGCGCCATCTTTTCACTCTTTGAAGTGTTAATCCACTCGCCAGGTCTGTTGGCTAATGAAGCCGCAGCCTTGAAGCGATTATCAGTGACTTGTGTGCGTAAGAGACTCAGCGATGGACACAGAACTCCAGCAAAAGTGGATTCACAACAGCATATATGAATATTTATGAATGTTATTGTTACTGTTACAGACAGATAAGGTTAAGACAACTGCATTATAGTGTATGTCTCCATGTACATGTATGCGTAAGCTTGTTTTCACTGCACCGGTTGCTGTAGTTGATACCAACTATTCAGCAGCATGTGCATATTTTGTCATTAGCGTTGCCTGAACGAACAAACTTGGAACTTAGGGACAAAAGACGGGACAAGATCATGTGCATTTGTCTGGGAGGAGAATGGAGGTTGCACGGGTCTGACACCCACATTATGGCTCTGCTGTCCACCAGATGAGGAGGACGACTCCTCGCCTGCCCAGGAAACTGGCACAACGTTCCTGCCTGCGTACTTTTTTATAATGTAATGCTGGAACTATGGATTTTCCTGAGAGAACCCTCGACAGTTTCTGATTGGATAATATGGTCCGCGTTGCGCTGGACCTCTAACATGAGAAAGCGCGGTTTAGTCACATAATTCCCCAAATGCACGACCGGCTAAGCAAGAGTGGGAGAACACAGGAAAAGAAGCTGTAGGAGAGACATCCCCCATATGCAGCGGGCCATACAGCGCCCGTTGCATAAGCTGACCTATCTAGTGTTGTAATCAGATCAGTATGCTCGCAAAAACCTAATCCAGAGGCCACTGCTAAACAACAGCAACTCGCAACAACGGCATAATGGCTGCCAGTCGCTGGTGGTGGGATAGAAAAGCAGCAGGTGATCAAAGGGAGGAGGCATCGCGCCGACCATCTTCCCCGGGGACTTTCATCCACACCTACTGTAGCTCGGGGTTTTTCTTTGAATGGCTTCCTTTTCATGGGCACATCCTACTCGCAGCAGGGAACAGTGCATGTGTATGTTGCGGTGGGTGTCTGCCATGTATAAATTATGGCTGCCGTGGAATTCCCGGCTCCGTGTAATCTCTAGTGTTCATTATTGCCACAGTGGGGGGTGGGGGGTTGTGGGGAGTCGGTGCGGCTGTCAAGGCCTCGTTCACCCTTAATCTGAGTGGCTTTGTAGCAGCGGTGGCGCAGTAGGTGCAGGTCCTGGACAGTCACCGAAGCCAAATGAATGCAGTCAGTCCTTCACTGGGACGCTCAGCTCTTTAAAGTAGAGTAATTAGGCCAAGCACCACGGCTCCTAACCAGCGTAATTAGCTTCTGTGCTTATAATGCTAATGATGAAGCCGTGTTTTGTTCTTCATTGTTGCCTGGCGCAGATGTTTTGCCTTAATTATGTTCGTTTTAAGGCAAACGATCATTAGATGTCAACAAAATGAGTAATTGGATGAAGTGAACTTAAATTGTATGGCGAGCTAAAGAAAGGTCTCTAATGAAGATGTCAGGGGTGCCTTTGTCTTATGTTATTATGGAAATCAACAGAGAGAAAAGATTTTACCTTCCACTATATGACACCTGACTCAGATGTAGGATTCCTGTTTCAACCCATTACTCAAATACATAGGATGTTTGATCATTTACCCATGATTCATTCTGCCTGTGTTTATGTTCACTAGACTCATTTTAATTTGCAATTGTCTCCGACTGTAAGTGAGCAACCTTGTCTCGTCCGTATCGGAGTTGACCCCTCCTTTCTATTCGTGGTTGAGTGACTGAAGTGGTGCAGAGACAGCGTTGCAGTGCGGGATTTGATTCTTTCTGTTTGGGGAGAAATTCCACTTGTGCGCTCTTCACGTCGTTTGCGAAAGCAGTGAGTCAAACTTTCATGAATTTAATTTTTTTTTATTCACTTTACCATCTACAGTTTCTAAGCACATCACCTACCGCAACTCAGTCAACAACTTCCCATAATTGTTTTTAGACGTTTTTGAAAACAAAATGCAACTTATTTGAGGACACAGAACTCCTTTGAGCTGATGAATGCCTGATCACGTTACGTCTGGGTATATTTACATAATCTTGAATAATACAAGATGCAGAACTGTTGTATTAGTAAACAAACAAGCAAATCATCTCGAAGCGACGGCGCTCGCAGGGAAGCTCGGAGCGGGACTGCGCTGCCTCATACTGATTCTGACTTCACAACGTGATTTATTTTGCTCTGTGCTCGTTTTCACGTCACTGCTGCTGCAACCTTCGGCTCAAATGCGCAAATGTACCAATAAAAAGTTTGAAAACGTAGTATTTTTAGAATAGTTGCAGAAACTTATTACTGGGCCGTAATGTATGTGTGCGTGTGTGTGTGTGTGTATTAATTGAAACCCTGTCACACACACACGCAGATGAAACTGGAGCACTAAAATGAGGAACGGCGTGTCGTCTGAGACCTAGCCCTGTGTTATTTTAAACCTGGGAAGCATGTCAGGGTTATACTATGTAGGTAGCCTAGAATGAGACTGACCTGTTAGCCCAAAGCTTAGTGAGCCCTCTTATGTGTATAAAGCCTCAAAAGTTGGACTCAAAGACAAACAAACTCCAAAAATTAGTCAACAAAGCAACAAAGACACCCACGAAAACCAGCCAAACATTGCGTAATGAAAATCTGTAATAAGTCTTTATTCACACGTTATTGATTCACAGCAGCCAACTCTTCAAAAACACATTATTCTAATTAGCCAAACTATAACTATCTGTTTCTTAGATGATGGGTGGAATAACTCTCAATCATCAAAGGCCACTTTCTGTCTGAGCACTGGTTTAAAAATACTTTACTACACGCAGCAGCTTCATCAAAGTCCCTAAAAGCCCAGAATGCAGTAGTTCTAAGTGTCATTTGGTTTAAGATGCAGCCATGCCTGTGCTAAATTTGTGAATTGCTGTTCTATTTATGTGGCTGACTTGGCTTGGAGAGCCGCGAATGTGGCAGCAGTGATCATTAACGTAGCAGCCGGCGCTGTATGAAGCCATTGTTATCACAAGCAACGCCATTGTTCCTCCAACTCGTCTGATTCTGTACGATCACAGGCCATATGCCGGTGCCTACACGCGTGCATCGCGAAGCGCTGCTCCGCGCCGTCGCCCACAGAGCGGAGCCGCGAGAGCGAGGAAACGGAGCCCGCGGGTGACGCGACGGATGCTCCCAGCATCACCTGGCTGTCAGGAGGGCGGGGGTCAAAGGTCGAGGCCGAGGCAGCGCAGAGCAGGGGAACTGATGCCACTCTAAAGCAGCCCAGGGGACAAGAAGGGTCGTAATGAGGCCTGATTTTGTTACTTGTCTCCCAGCGTCAAACTCAACAGCAGCTGTTTGCTTTCCCTCCTCCTCTCCTCTCGCCCTCTGTTTCCTCCAGCACTCCTCATCCTCCCTCCCATGTGCTGGTTGCTTCCTCCTTTCACTCTCATTTTCTCATACTTAACCTCCACATCAGTATTACCTTAGCCGTGCACAGACGCAGCACCTTGCATGCGCTCATTTCATTATTAATCTTCATTTACATGCTGTGTGGCCTCTGCTTGTCCCCCGTCGCTTCCACATATTCAAGGCTAATCAGGTAAAAACTCAAGAAAGTGAAACAGGGAGTCAAAATCTAAAGCTTGTTACAGCGACTTGCTTCTCAGAGCTGTCCCTTAAACTTTACAGTGTAAATCTGGGCTTGAAACCCTCTAAGCCTCAGCTTATGACGAGAGGTTTGATTGAACTTAGATCTCGTTACAACCTGCAACTTTCTGAGAGCTGCTATGATTGGCTTCTCTGCAGGCTTTGGTTTCCAGTTTTTCCTGCTCTTGCCTTTCATGGTTTTGTATTTGTAGCTTCTGAAGGATGACATTGCACAGGAGAAGAATTACAGCGTTGCATAAAAAGACTGGGATCATGTGGGGGATTCTATACTGTTTTGCTTTAGTTCGCTTCAGGAGTCCGGTTCAGAGACAAGCATCTGCGGCTGGGAATGAATCACAGAAAGCTGAAGGATGGAGCAATTAGCAGGGAGCAGGATTAATAGTGGGTGTCGTGGAAGGGCCCAGGTTTGGTGCAACCAAGGGAAAGGAGACAGAAATGTGTTTTACTGCAGACGAGACGTTCAGGAAGCGGCCACATTAAAGTGAATGATAATACAACAAGGCCAATACTGTACCTCACTGAACGGTATGCGTCATGAATATGCAGAATAGACCGCAGCATTAAACATGCACACAACTCAAAACCAATCAATACTTCTATTTTTACTGCTTCCACTGCATCGTGTATTTACAGTGAGGGCCACTGGAAGAGCGATGAAACATAAACACGTGGCGATGATGATGATTCATAAATGTTGGATGTGTCGATTTGCCTCAATCTGTTGAGTCACGCGTGAGGACATTTTATAAAACTGTAGTCAAACAAACTGAACGCTAGACTTAAAAGCGAAAAGACTGTATATGTACTGATAAGAGGCATGGATGTGACGTACTGCAAAGTATGAGAAGTCGCTATAATAAGAAATCAAGTTATTTATAAAACCCCAAATTTGCCTCAAGGAGCTTTACAATCAAAAAGTTTAGGCTTTAACGAGTCCCGCAGGAGGACGCGGGATGTGACAGCAGCGGGAGGAGACGACGCGAAATGAGGAAAAACAGACGCGACGAGGGCTTGATTAATTTCACTGAGAAAGATCAGATGTCACAGGTGAGCGACGAGCGGAGGTGCGTCTCAGAGCGCGGAGCCCATTAGAGCTCTTAGCGAACGGGCCGCGGCGGCAGCGCCGCGTCAGCTTTAATTGCTGTCGGCGAGGAGCAGGAGCTTCCGCTCGTAATTGGCGTAACTAGACAGTTGTGCGGCTCAAACGGGCGCGCGCCCGTCTAATAACGCGCGGCTTGTGCCGCGGCGGCGCGTGGAGCCACGGTTTAACCCTTTGTTGAGCTGCTGGTGGTCGTCGAGGTGTCCGTCCATTTTAAAGTGTAAATCAGAAAACTGGTGGCTCTCGTCACGAGGACGCACGTGCAGCACCGCTGGGCGCTCCCCGGGGGGGCGGGCGACAGGCTGTGCGTCCGCTGATGCACGCGCTCGGGCGCATCCGACCCTGGGCCCGATCCAGCGACCTTCCGGGTTTCGGAGCGGCGCTCCACGAACCTCGCCGTTCCAGGAAACGCTAATTGGAGGCGGTGGCAGCGTTAAAACTCCCGGCGTGCGATCACACTCTTCGCGGCGGGGAGCGGTGCTTCGGGGGCACGAGGGGAGACAGCGGGGGGGGGGCGTCTGCGAGAGACAGGCGACACCGGGGAACCGAGGAGAGAGCTGTGACGCTAAACGCTTCCTGACTCGCGTGTACTTTACTTCCACGTACTGACGCTGATTAATCTGTATGTTTATGATCCGTTAGAACGGGAGGGAGCGCTGAGTCAGCAAAGCATCAGAGTTACGGAACAACCAGCGTCTCTGCTGCTTCACTAGTTTCACTATAAGACACATAGGAATTATGCTGTGGATATTTCGTTATTTCGTCCGTTATTTCCGTGGATGCGTTTGACTTCGGCTGTGGCCGCAGCCGCTCCTGTCGTGATCCACCTCATATTGGCAGCACAAGTCCAGCAATTAGTCTTTGTTAGGCGCAATTAGCCGGCTCCGCCATCGACCTGGAAGCTCTCTGTCCGCGTCTTTTCACAGATCTATCGCACTCGCCACCTGTTGGAATGTTAATTAGCCGTTTCTTGCATTTGTTTTGGGCTGTACGTTCTTTTTGATTCCTCTGTCCTGGTTTCCTCTCTGTGTTGTTCTCTGTGTTTGTTTTCTCTAATTACGTCTTTCTTAATTTTCCCCCTCCTCCATTTTGTTTTCTGGTTGTAATAAAAGAAGGATTTGTTTCATGACCCAAGATGAGAAAGTTCTTTCGCACAGTGTATTTCTCACACACTCTTTCTGTCTTTCACGTTCTCTCTCTCTCTCTCTCTCTCTCACACACACACACACACACACACACACACACACACACACACACACACACACACACACACACACACACACACACGATTTATCAGTCAGGAAAGTGTCATAACACGCTCTGTCGCAACTTGTCTCATCTGTGGCATCACGTCTCTCCTCGCTTCCTACAGTATCTCCCAGTTTTCTTTCCTTTTCGACTGCATACCTGTAAATAACCTGTGTTTTTATGTCTCACGCTCTTCCTTCACACTAATATAATTACATACCAGAGCACAGCGGTTAAGGATGTGAGGTCACGTTGATATTGAGCCACTTAGAATCTATTATTGGTGATGTTGGGTGTAATTAATATTTATGTCCGTGTTGCATTAGATGATGGCTGATGTGTTCTGTCACACATATAACGTTCATTTACTGTAGAAGGTCGAGACCTTCTTTTATCACTATTATACTGTGTAACAATATAAGAAGGTGTTTTTCCGTCTAGTGTGATGATGACAGTAATCTGTGGGTCACTGTGACACAAAAAACACAATTAGACAAGGACAGCGAATGTCTCGCTCCGTGCTATTTACATGGTTGTGTAATTTCTTCATCACCTCCTCTCCTTTTCCCGTTCTCCTCTCCTCCTTCCCTCTGCCTCTCCATCTCCTCTCCTCTCGCCGCCAGCCAGGCACTGCCCTAGTTTAGCACCGCAGAAGGTTTGTTAGCGTCGCCCCCAACAAGACAATAACTATGTCGACGCGCACGAGGAGGCTCGGAGTCGGCGTCTCCGTCTGAGCGGCGCAGATGCAGATGCAGATGCAGATGCAGATGCAGATGCAGATGCAGATGCTGGGAACACGCGCGTGCTCACCCACACGCTCGTCTCCTGCTTCGCTGCACGGCTGCCAATTTAATCTGTACAACATTTAGCTGTGAGGGACGCGCATCTGCTGCCTGTTACTGTACTACTGTACGTTTGCATTAGGACGATAGAAGTACAAACCATTTGTTTTGCTCCATACAAAAATATGGTACATTATATTAGGCTGATTGTCCAATCAGCAAATCATCGGAGCAAATTGTCTATTTTGTAACAAAGTGAAACGTGAAACTAATCAGAGAAAAACAAGTCATTTCCACTCATCGTCTTATTTAACAGGACAAAAATGTATTTCCTGCTGAGAAATAACCTTTAAAAAATAATTTCAAAATGATAAAAGGTTTTGCACGCATTTCTATTTTTATTTATTAATTAACACACACGCACACGCACGCACACACACACACACACACACACACACACACACACACACACACACACACACACACACACACACACACACACACACACAAATCTCAAATCACGTGTGACTGGATTTTCTGAACATGAGCTAAATTTAAGTGTTTCTGTTTCTGCCACGTGAGGAGCCGACCATCAGACACTTTCTGCCATCTCCACTATTATTATTAAGCGTGACTCATGGCCTGGATTCACAGCTGACTCATACTGTAGTTAATAAATTGAATCAATATGCACCGAGTCGCAGCGGCTACTAAATGACTAAATGTAAAAGTGCCTTTTCTCCACTCAAACCTAGTCCCTTTACTTCAGCACTGTCATTACTGAGTTATGTTAAACCTACTAGTTATGTGTTTGGAGCGTTAGCACGATATTCAGCTGATTGGCTCTAGAAATAGAAGCGCTGATGAAGTGGAGGCGTTAGAGAAGGGGGCGGTTCGCTTCCGTCAAATCAAAACAGAGAGCGTTTTATTTGATTACAGAACTGTCGCGAGTGGTGAGAAATAGGCAGAGTTTAGTCCCCGTGGTGCAGAACTGAATATTTGATGGAGAAAGGAAGAAAGCAGGCTGCCTTGTGTTCTCAGCGCCCCGGAGCGAGCCCGAGGTCTCGTAGTAGTTGTATCCCATGCAGCGACCTGCAGCACCGGCTCCGCTCCACGCTTTGTATTCAGCGGGAGCTCGCTCGCTATGGTATTGAAAATTAATAATTTAGAAAAAGCAGCTAAGTAATACAGAGGCTTCTTAAAATTACAGCGGATTGCAGCTGCTCCCCGAAGTAATACGGGGAAAGAATGGTGCAAATCACTGGAAGGAGAAGAGGCGCGTTGGGTCACACGCTGATACAGTGACACATGGCTGCAGCTCAGCGGTCCAAATCTTTCCTCTATGTGTGTCTTTCAGCTCATGCTTCAAGTTTTAACCCTTTCTAGTCCGTGTGGACGCGTTTAATGGAGGACCTCCTGCAGATTTGTGTGTGACAAACAGAAAGACCCGCCCTGAATGCAAGAATCGTCCATTAGCTGCTTGTCCTGTAAGCGTTGGTGGCGACATGCAGTAACTGTATGTGACTGAAGCTCATATGAATCGTTGGCAGCACATTTGCATTTTATATAATCTTTGTTTTTTTTAATTGGTGCCAGGAATTGCTGCATGAAGTCGCTGGTTATGAAGATCCACTCATTGGTTTAGGACTCAATCAGGTGTTTTGCAGCTAAGAAACCGATGCGTGATCAACACTGACACTTTCAGCCTACGTGGAATATTTTGCTTAAGTGACCACCTCGAACCAATATACAAATTTTGAGAGCAGCGATTTTCCAATATTCAACTCTGGCAGCGCTGGCACCGCTCCCCCCCACGCTCCCCCGCTCACCTTGTTAGCGTGTCGCTTCGGGCTTGCCAATGGAATTCCTCAACATTATGAAATGCAATTAGGCGGAATATTCATGACTCACACAGAAACAGTCAGCGCTGCACGTTGCTCCCCCAAGTGGGTTTGTAGGTCTGCCTTCATGGAAAGGCACACACACACACACACACACACACACACACACACACACACACACACACACACAGCACAACACAACAAGCTTTGTTGGGTTTTTTTTCTAGACTCTCTTTACCCTGGAACGACCTGCCATCCATGAGTCCATGAGTCCATGGACCAGGACCTGGACCACGACCTGGACCAGGACCTGGACCGGGGGGAGGGCGGGTCTAAGCGTCCGCTGGATCCCTTTCAGCCGCCCACAAATCACCGCTTAACAGTAATGAACGCGGCTGTGAAGGCGCCGTTTTGTGAGCGCAGCAGTTTGCCGCCGTACGTCGCTGCTGATTCATCACCTGCAGCGCCGTCCCTCTTTATCCTCACTCACATCCCCTGGATTCTCTGAATCTGCCTCCTTCTCACACGCCGGGCCTCCGGCTTATTATCCTTCTCCATTTAATCACACCCCTAATCCATCGGTTCTGTGGTGCTTGTGCTCCGCGTAAGGCTCTCATTCGTTCTGTCCCTCTGTTTCCCTTTCAACAAAGCTTCTCCATCTTTATACAGTATCTCTGCCTGGCGTCCGTGTATCAGCTTCCTCCCCCTGCGCCGTCTCCATGTTTTATGCATCATCGGTTCCCATGCTCCTCTGTGATCAAGTTGTGATTGCACTTTTGCGCCTCCGGCACTGATTCATTGTTGCTATGACAGCAGTGGTGCAAGTGGGTAGGTCGAAGGATAACACAGTACAACATACAGTACAGTGCTCTGATTGCATCGTCCTTTAACCCAGAGCTCGACTTGTGGTCTGATATGTGTCGGACAATTCAGGTCTTAAACCTACGAACACGTGTGGAGGAGGCGTGAAATGCTCGTAATGACACTTTATTTGCTTGTCAAAGTTGACGTCAGCGAACGTGAATCCAACCTGTGGGACTTTCTAGCCAGAGGGAAATCAATGGACTCAACATCCCACAGGCGTCAAATATAAGAATTGTTTAAATGAAATCAGCGGTTTTGTGTCACCAGAGACGTGTAAAACAGCATTAATGACAGGGTTTTATTAGCGACGCAGTGCGTACTGTCAGAGTTTAATGCATCATTTGCATAAACCCACCATCAACATAAGAATAAGAGAAATTACACAGCTAATGAAACTGATGAAGAGACATTGGGGATAATTATTTTAGATCTAAACGAGTTTTCAGCCCTTCTGACTTTGCTGTCTTGACTCGTACGTACATTTTTCTCCTCTTCTGCCCCAGAACCAGGTTTCCTCCCCTGTCTTTGTGGTGTTATTGCCCAGGCTGCAATCTCTGACATTTGGCTGACCTCAATCACTGAGTCATCCGCGCTGCCCTTTGTAGATCACATCCTCCAGTTTGTGTTTTCCTTTGGCCCAGTGTGGCCTAAGCTCAAGCTCCTGCTCCTCCCGGCTGCTATTCCCTAAATCCTAAATCCTCCCCCCGCTGTACTTACTTCCACACGGCTGCTGTAACGGCTCTTGAGTGTCAAGAGTCCGGCTCCAACCTCAGCTCCATGGAGCTCTGCTGGAATCTGCTGCTCTCCAGTACCCGACTGAGCACCCAGTCATTTGGGAGATGATAGCTGTGATGGTGGTCGGTGGAGGTGCTCGGCTCCGTTTAGCCTGGAGGCCGCTCGTCGCTCACGCCTCACCGCTTCCTCCTCCTGCGAGGCGTCCGGGAAATGGATACGATGTCACGCGCGGGTGACGGCGGCGTTTCGCCACAGATACGCGGCGAAGGTCGCGGAGGAGAGAACAAAAGGAGAGATGCATGGAAAAAGAAGGGAAAAGTTAAATATGCTCTCAAGGCATACATGACGATGAAGCATGAATTATAGATCAAACCCTAGAGAGGTAGTTAGAACGCTCTTCCCCCAACGACTGCTTTCACTCCTTTAAACCTCCAGTCTGTCTCTCTGCCTGTGCTGCTATCTCACACTCGAAGGTCGGGCATTTTGCATCCTGGATCACCCTCATATTAATAATAATAATAATATTAATATCCTACAATCATTTTTATCTCCATTTTTTTCCTGCTGCTGTAAAAATGAAGAAATCAGAAGCAGCACCTCATCAGCTCTGTCCCAACTGTCTCTCCCACTGCTCTTTTCTTTCCTCTTTCTCACTTATTTATAACTTTCTGCCTGTGGGACAAGCCGCTTCTCTCATAGAGGTACAGTACAGTACTGTAATACGATATATGTAAAAGAGCATATATGAAGTTGCATAAGACAAATATGGGACTTTAGACCCTGTCAAGTGTGAACAAACCCTTTGCTCAATAGCGCTTAACAAATTAGTAGCACTGCTTTTAAAATTTTCTCTTACGGCCACTAAGAAATCATGTGTTCCCTTCGCACACACACACACACACACACACACACACACACACACACACACACACACACACACACACACACACACACACACACACACACACACACACACACACACATACACACACACACACACACACACACACACTGACTGCTCTCAGAGGAGCCTCATCTGTCTGTAGCTGTGTTTGTCTCTTCTCAAAACCCTGTGTGAAGTGGAGAGGAAAGAATGTTTTGCTCAGAGCCTCAACCTCTTCACATTTCAATGCACTCCAGGGAACCGGTCTGGACAAGAGGGAAATAAAACAGACAGAGCGGAGTGATGGAGGGAACGCGATGCAGGAAGAGGTACAAAAAGACAAAGTGGAGGAAATTAAGAGACGTGAACAAATATCAGGGCTTGTGCGGGGATTAGAGGAGACGGAGACAAAAAGATGTGAAGGGAGAGAGTTGGCAGGATGTGAAGGGAGATCCACAGAGACCCCAGAGGAGGAACATGAAGAGCAGAAAAACTGAATAAGGAAGTTTAGGGGATTCTTGTCTGAAGGGCTTGTTTGTGATGAACACAGTTAAATCCCAGAGCGATCACTGTACTCACTGAACATATTCACACACTCGCAGCTCGAGTAGTAGCAAGTCTCCAGAAACACGTCTGCCTGTTACATACATGTACTTACGTTATGCTATGAATATGAATATAGAAATATAAAGAGCTAGAGGAGAAGCTAAGTACCAAGCTCGCTGTTGACTGGCAGGAGATGGATAAGAAGAAAGAGCGTGTGTATATTTGCATGTGCAGATGGTCGACTTTTTAATTAGCAGCTACAGTAAACATCTCATTATGCTACGCTAACATAGCAGTTACTATGGCAACTGCATCTGCCAATAGAGTGGAAGAAACAAACATAAAAAGGACTGGGGGTCATTCCATCTGCGTGGCGACAGCCAGGTTGTTGGTTGAAATCCCCTTTTAAATTGGAGAAAGGCCATTAGGTTTGTTTCGTGTGCGGAGGTGAACATGTTGTGCTGCGTGTCCTCATTTGATCCTAACCCGGAGGGAAGCCCCCTGTGGAGATCACGCGGGGGGAGTGCAGCTTGTCAGGACAGACACAGGAGTGGGATGAAGCGCAGAAGCCGGGGTGGGATTAATGAAGGGACTGGTGAGAACTATGGGGAACTAACTAACCTTAATTTGGCAACAATTAGCAGCGGAGCAGAAAGCAGGAGTTAAAAATAGACGGAGCACAGTCCCTCAGTGAACACGCGGGCCCGGCCGGAGTTGATGCACATCCTGCCACAGGAGCGCCTCACAGCAGGGGGCCAGAACCATTCGTACAATGACAAACAGAGCTGAGATTCCAGTCTGCCGCCTGTTGACGCCGCTAATACAGCGTGACAGTGTTGTACGTCGAGTTTGTTGCCTGGAGGCCTGAGTCGACTACGAGTCGCTTTCTTTCCCTCGCGGGGTCCTAACTGCGTTTGAATCTGGGTTCTGATTCCTTCCTGCTGGTTGTAGCCAGGACCAGACGTGAGCTGAGTGAAGCTCAGCTCTCGTCCGCGTTCGGTTCGTTCTGTAGAAGATGCCCAGACTTTAAATGAGTCTCCACGTTAATCTGACTCGTGATGGAATGAGTCAAATCAAGTCATTTACCTGCATCACCATGAGCAGTGTCAGATTCAATCACACATTTTAAAAGATAAAATTTTTGTTAAATCCATTTCTTGGACGTTAGATATTGTTCAGCTTTAGGTTATTTATCGTTCTAAATTCTCTTCAAAACTAAACTGTGCTCAGTATCTAGATTCCTCTTTGGTCTTTCACAAACATGCCACTGTATTCAGTCACAGTGTTGTCAAAAGACAGCGATGAAAATACCTGTTCACAGTCAAGATCCTCAGTAACAGCTGAAATAATCACCTGGTAACTGCTGGATCTGAGATTTCCCCTTTTTTTCCCCAGCTGCTTTTCATCACAGCATTTTGTGTCTCATTTCACCGATGGTTTTCCCTGTTTTTACCGCGAACCTGTCCATTTTTTCATTATTTTGCTATATAATATATTATTATTTTATTTTGTTGTCAAAATCCAGCATGAACAAAACACTGGATGCTGTGGCTGCCGCTGCCTGGAGAAATGTCACTGTGCGTGTGCATCGTGTGAATAATCGGATATGAAACCTTGACTTACAATCTCCAAATAACATTTAGGCATATGCTCTGTCAGTTTCTCATCATGTCACATGTAGTTATTTATAAAATAAAAGAGGGTGAGTGTTCCAGTGCCATAAACATCCAAACCTCTATAATAAAATCCATTACATTATAATACTACAATAAAGGTTTCATTCGTCTTTTTAATGAGCGTTAAAGCCTTGCCATCGTTTCCTTACTGACCTGGTTGAGTCTGACATGCAGGAGGTCCTGGTCTGATTGCATAATGGGCGGCAGGCTGACTGCATCAGGCTGTAATTACACACAGATCCCGAGCCCAAATTGAATAGCGCAGTGCAAATTTGCCTTGTGCCTTAATGTGCATAAATTACCCGCTTGTTGTGTTGACGTGTCGTTCGAGCCGGAGACACATAATCCACAGGTGACACAATTCAAAATGACAACATCATATGCAGCCAGCAGCACGAGGGGTCCGGATGAATTTGCATTTGGACTGACGGTGGCTCGGCTCCAGGAGTCACGTTGGTAAAAGGGAGAGGTGGACCCTCTCCAACTCCAACACCTGTCACTGGAGGCCGTTGCCGTTCAGGAAGGAGGGTTTTGTGGCGGCAGCGAATGAAGAAGATGAGATGCACGGGTCTGATGCAAATGCCAGCGATTCTGTCGGCGCCGGGCGCTGTCAGTCACGCACGTGTGTTCATGGCAACAGTGATGATCAATAAGCGAACGTTGTGCAGCCCGGACCTCGTGAGGAGCCGCGCGCGGTGAAGCCTGAGCGTTTCGAGTGTGTGCATGTGGCAGGAGGCCTCATTTATCACAACCACTAACACAATGTGCAGAAATCCTTTAGACCATCACACATATCTACACAAAAACATAAAGCAGTGTCCTCTCCAGTCACCGCTGTTTAATTCTGTGAAGGACGTAGTCATATTAGTTTAAAAAATCCTTTTTCGTGCATGAACTTGCTGGATTTGGAGACAGCTTTCCGAACCTACTTAAGCGTGCCAGTGCATAATGTTCAATTAGTGCCTCTAATTGTATCCTTTCTGTGATGCAAGGCTGTAATTCAATTAACCAGCGGGCGCTTTTGAAACAGGATTTGCGTTAGTGGATGTAATTCTGGAACGTGGAGGGACGGTGAGACACCTGCGGCGAGCCTGATGCCGCCTCGTCATGTGCCTCAGAACCCAACACGCGGCCGCTCATCCGCTAATAAAGGTTTAGGCTGCTGCCTGCTCTTTGGCTGCTTCTGTCCTGGGGCAACGCCACCCGGCAGCTGCACCAGAGGCCTGGAATCTGACAATGCAGCGCCTTCCTGCAGATCTTGGTTGTGAATCACGCTCCTTCCTCTGACACAGGTGCTCAGCACGTCCCTAGTTCCTCATTCTGTGATCACGTCCCTGAACGCGCTCACACGCTGCGGTCGCTGCCGTCCTCATGTCGGCCCTCTGGGCTCCGCTATGTGGAGCATCAAATGAGATCACGTCTCATGTGGGGGGTGGAGCAGGACAATCAGCTGGCAGCGCATGCAGAGTAAAGGTCTGAATACGAATGAATGGGAGGTAACAGTGTTTGGTTAAAGTCTCCAAATCACAATTTTGCAAACTTTGGGACAATTTAGAAAGAGAACTAAAAATAAACTCAAAATGCAAAACGCTAACCGTGAGCAAAGGTCATCGACTCGCTGCGATTCTGCACTACTTCTTGTTTTCAATACTACACTTTTGCTGCTGTAATAAGTAGATTAAAAACAGGACATTCTCTGCTGGCACCTCGGGGAAGCCTGGACCAGAATAGACTGGAATGAGTTCAAATCTCTGTCGGAATTAGAGAGAATCGGAATTTAGAGCGCAGGGAATAAATTTGGCCTGTTCTCCAGAGAAAGAAAGAGGAAGATGTATTTTTGTTTTGGTGGAAACCTAGATATTGTCAAACTGGGAGGGATGTGATGTGTGAGAAATACTACGACACGTTGACGAGGTGCAGTCCCACACATCACAAACCAGCGTTGCGCCGTCTCCTGGTGCATTGTGGGCGTCGCTCAGGCTACGCTTTGATCTGTTTCCTGCGAGGCTGACTTTCATTTTGTCTGAGGGTCTAATGTCCATTTTAGTGTCCGTGTTTGTGTAACGCGTGTGTAATTGCGAGTGTGTTTTCTGCAGCTGCTGAGCCGGCAGGAGGACAATGTCTGTCATGATGCAACAGGCAGCTAATCCCTTCCTTATGTAAACGCTTGACTGCTATTCAAATGACATGCAGATGGGATAGAGAGCTTAGGGTTTGGCAGGATAGTGTCACAACAAGAAATGTCTGCGGAGACAATGTGCTGTCAGCGTTTCGGTGATTAAATCTGCACTTCCAGTGTTAGGACAAGGAGCACGGAGGAGGGCGCTCAGCATCAGGACCAGATATCCCCGATATCCCCGATATCCCGATGCGCTGGAGTCACTGTTAGACATTAAATGGGTTTGAATATATAACTGTGCCGTTTGCTTTCTTTCACTTTAACATTAACCAATCAGTTTTAGCATGAGCAAAAGCTTATTTTAGTTCCAGTTTGCTTTACAAACCTAATTCACAATTACACAATTACACGTTGTTGTGGAACCGGAAGAATCACAAGGAATGCCTGGGACATTATGCGTGTATTGTTGCTGTTATGTGCCCATCACACTGTTATTCTTATGCTACTTCTGTTCCATTCTCCTCCACAGGTTTTGCCGTTGTTCCCAGGGTTGATCCACTTCTATAGAGGGAGCATGAAGACAAGCTGTGTTGCTCGGCCCTGCAGTCCCACAACACATAGCCTAACATGGGTCCCCTGCTAATCACTATAATGAGCACCGAGCTGTGACTGGCCTTCTTCCCTGTTTCACCACCTCACCCAGACCTTTGACCTTTGACCTTTTTGCTCTCCTTTGCCTCTTCCCTTTATCCTAGAAATCTTTATTTTTTGCTTTTTTACTCCCGTGTCACTCTCCCTCAGCTCGTTCACTGTTTCCCTTCACTGTCATCATGCAGACGCCTTTTGCCACATCCACTCTCCTCCTCTTCATATGTCCCTCCCTCCTATTCTTCTTTCACCTCCCCTACACAGTGAACGGGGACTGCTGGCTCATTGAGGGGGATAAAGGTTACGTGTGGCTCGCTATCTGCAGCCAAAACCAGCCGCCGTTCGAAACTATCCCTCAACACATCAACAACACAGTCCACGACTTGAGACTAAACGAGAACAAGTTGAAAGCCGTGCTCTTCAGCTCCATGTACCGGTTCACCAACCTGACTGACCTCAACCTCACCAAAAACGAAATCAGCTACATTGAGGATGGAGCCTTTGCAGGACAAGCAAATCTACAGGTTTGCTTTTTATTTTGAAATAATACATCTAGGAAATATCTCATTGAAGCCTATTAAGTATAAAAAAACAATGGTAAATGGCCTAAAGCTACTTCGTTTGTGTTTTATCAGGTTCTTCAGCTGGGTTACAACAAACTGACAAACATAACTGAGGGTATGATGAGAGGACTCGGCCGCATGCAATGCCTCTTCCTCCAGCACAATCTCATTGAGGCTATAGCCAGCAATGCATTCTGGGAGTGTCCAAGCCTCAGCAGTATTGACCTGTCGTCCAACAAACTGGCCCGCATCGATCCGTCCACGTTCACGGTTCTCAATCGCCTCATGGTGTGCGAGCTGGCGGCAAATCCGTTCCACTGCGGCTGTGATCTTTACAGTTTCCTGCTGTGGTTGGAGTCGTTCAACAACGTCACGCACACCTACGACCGTCTTCAGTGCGAGACGCCCCGGGAGATGTTCGGCTACCCCCTACTGAGTCCCATTGTGTCTGGCCACGCTGGCAGGAATGCCAAAAACATCCTGTTTCACCACTGCAGAGACGGCGTGATGATCCCAGGAATGACCTCTCTCCCACCGGACTTAGAAGGTCCCTCTGGGATTGGGCCGGACGTGGGCTTTGTGGGGCCATACCTGCAGCCCACCACCTCCTCCTCCTCTGAGCACGGTAGCTTCAGTCCCAGCATCAAGCTCCATCACGTCTCTTTGTCGTCAGCCTCGCTTCTTGTGCAGATCCCACGGCCCTTTAGCAAAATGTACATTCTAACACAATACAACCACACGCTAGTGTCAGACATCATGAATTTGAAGAACAAGAAGGAGATGATCACACTGAACAAGCTGCGGCCGCACAACAATTACACTTTCTGTGTGGGGTCCATCCGCAACTCCCAGCGTTACAACCACACCTGCCTTACGTTCTCCACTCGAACTCCTAACCATGATGACATGCTCCCCACTCCTTCCACCACTACTCACTACATCATGACCATCGTGGGGTGCCTTTTTGGCATGCTCATTATATTAGGCTTTGTCTACTACTGTCTGCGTAAGAAGCGGATGCACGATGAGAAGAGGAAGTCCATCTGTGTCAAGAAAACCATTCTGGAGATGCGCTACGGCCCAGAGGTGGCGGCTGCCGTGGCAAATGATCCGTCAGCTGTCCACAAGCTTCAAGAGCAGTCCAGAGAGCATCATCAGTACCAGCATCACCACGGAGGCAAACTGCCCATGTCAACGTCCTCCAGCTCAGGAATGCTGCACTCAGCCAACACCAGTTCATCCAGACTTTCATCAATTCCCCAAGTGGAAAAGATGGCGACTGCCTTCTCAGAGGCCATGGCTGCGAGTAAAGGAAACTATATGGATGTCAGGACTGGAGGGGCCGGGATGGAGAGGATGGGAGATGGAGGCCATGGAGGAATGAGAGGGGAGGACTTGAGGGACGATGACGGAACAGATCTCGGCGAAGACTCGGACGATGACGGACACGGCTCTGCATCGGAGATCTCCACCATCGCCATGGAGGTGGACAAGGTGAATCAGATCATCAACAACTGTATTGATGCGCTGAAGCTGGACGCTGCAGCAGTTTCTTCTTCGGGGGCCTGTACGAACCCTGCAGCCTCCTCCAACCCTACTTCACCTCCTCCTAACAGTGCATCCTCCCTCACCCGTGGCCTAATACCACTGTCTCAAGGGTTGACAGAGGCATGCCAGGTTATTGTTCCCAACAAAATACCCCCTCCACCTCCACTCCCTGCCCTCAATACCCCTCTCTCTGAGCGCCCGGGGATCAGTGGCGGTGGCTTTGTCGTGAGTCCCCCGTACCGCCCCCCTCCGCCAGCCACCGCTGTGCGTCCCATCCAGCGGCAGATGAGTGCAGACGCGGCCGTGGTGATCGTAAATGCCGTCAAAAAACAGTGCAGCACCACCTCCTGTGGCTCCGTGGGTCGGGACAAGGAGCGTGGCGGGCCCAGGGTGTACAGTCTGGATGTTCCGGAGCCAAGGAGCCCCGATGCGTGCAATCAGCAGCAGCAGTACCCTGATAGGGCCAGTCCCATCAGCTGTGGGGAGCCCTTGGATAGACTGCCTTTGGTGGGGAGTGGGAGCTGTACTGGGGGGAGTGGTGGTGGTTGCGACAGTGGTGGTGTTGGTGCCCAAAATCAGGACAGCCATAAGTCACACCACTACCATCAACAGCAGCAAATACAGCAGCAGCAGCAGCAGCAGCAGCAGCAGCAGCAGCAGCAGCAGCAGCTGGAGGTGCAGCAGGACTACCACTGCTCGGAGCATCGCCACTCCGTCCCGGCCCTGTACTATGAGGGCTCCCACCAGGGCTCCCCGGCCCAGAGGGTTTCCTTCCTCAAGCCTCTGACACGCTCCCGCAGAGACGCAGCCTCTTACTCCCAGCTATCGCCTGCCCGCCACCATTCCAGTTACTCTGGCTACTCCTCCAGCCCGGAGTACTCCTCAGAAAGCTCGCTGCGCATCTGGGAACGCTTTCGTCCCTACCGGAAGGGCCAGCGGGACGAGGCCTGTTACGTGACGGCGGGGAACGCCCTTCGGAAAAAGGTGCAGTTCGCTAAAGGTGAGGACTTGCATGACATTCTCGATTACTGGAAGGGCGTGTCGGCGCAGCAGAAGTTGTGACTGTGACAAACACGCCGGGACACTCGTCTCCCTGACAGGCCCGGGGGGCAGAGGAACAATTTGGAGCTCATAGAGAGGAAAATGTAGGAATAAATTTTGCCTTTGGGTTTTTTTGGCATGCAAGGTGTATAGAATATCGAGCTAAGAGCAAGGACTGTGAAACAGTGCCTGCGATATGAGACTGGTGGTGTTTTGTTTTACATTTCACTGTAGCACCATTTCTGAGTTCTTCTGATTTAACACTTGTGATTTATTTTTGGCACAGGGAGAAAAAAATGCCAACTGTGTAATTCAATAGTGACCATGTTATGTGATCATATGAGTGCCATGTTTTCAGCTTTGGGTAATTACCAAAGGTAAAGGTTGATACCTTTCATGTTAGGTTTGTGTGATCCAATACGTGTTTTCTTGCTTTCTTTCGGGTGCTGTATCACTTTGCAGCTCGCACTTGCCTACGTTTGGGCGTCTAAGTGAAGGAATGAGACTGTGTGAAACTTATGATGTTCAGTGAAAATCTGATACAGGCCTTTCCTCTCCATAAGATCTGTCGCAGTATTTTTTGCCAGGGAGAAAATAACTAAAAGCTTGGTAGGAATGGAGGTCTTCACAAGGGTGAGAATAAACTCAACCCACTACGATTTAATGCGAAACGTTTCCCAACTAAACAACACGAACATCTACCCGAGTAATGAGCAGAATTGAGAGTAATTTAAAAGTGTGCTGAGGCCCAAACCACGTTCCCTTTATGAATACGATGCTGCCTAGCTGGATCTCGTACGGAACAGAAACCAAGAGAGTCGACAGCGAGCGAGGGAATAAATGACAAACAGGCGGGACGAGCTTAGATGTGAATAATCTTCTGTGCCCAGTGTGAACGCACTGCAAGTAGATTATTATTAAATCTATTTACATCGTTCAACACGAAGACCGCAGCACATTCCAAATCCTTTCTCCAACATTCGATAGGACCGAGGCGCCGAGGGAACAGACACGCCTAATTACTGCCAACGTGTCTGGTCTGTTCTTGAAATGAATACATTTGTTGTCTGTTGATAACGTAATTAGCCAAGTTGTGACAGGCATGTGTTTTATGCCTCATGATTGTGTTTGTGACTGTGTAGTACACAGTGGTCATTGTTGGCATGCCTTGTCAGATTATATTGTATATCCCCAAATTGACTTAAATTAGTAGTTGTCAATTTCTTGTCTAGTGACAAGACTGTTAATGGCATGGAAAAATGTATAAATATTAACAACGTCCATTGTGTTTTCCCAGGCGTACATGACTGAAATGCTCAGATATCCCCCATCAGCATTGTGCCTCCTGGTAACAGCCATGATCTAATATCCATACATTTACTTTATTACAATTTTCTCACCGATCCAGACAAAAGCAGGTTTCAGCAGGTCAGCCTTCGTTTCCGTACCACCGGGTGACGCACATCTGTGACATCCCACAGTAAAAATGTGAATCTGAATATGTTCCTCCTCCATTTATTTTTGGTGAAGGCTATATTCATGAGAAAACATGCTCCGGTGACGAGTTTCATTTCTTTCAACGTGTTTGTCTCTCTTTTATTCTCATTTGTTTGCCCCAACCTGCTCCCACAGGTTCAGAGTGTTGGTCGGGCAGGAGCTGGGTGCTAATCATCCTCCTTGCAGGGAGAACGTGGGTCTATGTTGAGTTTTTTTTTATATGCGGTTGACTCTTATGCAGGTCAAACAGGAAGGAGTATGCAAACAAAAGGGTTGTGTGTAATTGTGTCAGTGCTCATATCCCCTGGAGGCTTCTGTAAGTGTTTACAAGTGTATCACTGTCATCCATGTCTGGGAAGCAACTCATACATGAGAAGAACACGCAGCCTTGAAGAATGTTGGCCTCCCATAAAGCTTATTATCATTTAAGATAAGTGATTGACTCAGAGTATGTTTAACTTCTCAACTGCCATTACAAGTTTACACAAATGGACGCGTGCAGCGACGTAACAGTGCAGTGATGTGACAGAAAATACTGTTCTCGTCTGCAACTTTTAATTCCATCCATTTTTCTATTGCCGTTTTCACGTTTGCTACTTTTTCAGAGCACAGGTGTGTTTTCAAGTGCTTTTCTGCTTAGTTCCATTCAGCAGACAGTCAATCTGTGCGTTGGCACCAGAGCGTGAGAAGTTCTAACTCAACATTTGTTTTACTCTATCAAGCAGATCAATAATTGATCAAACGGCCCAGACAGAATTAACGATAGTAGATTTTCTTGTTGTGGCTTTTGAAGACATCAGGTTTCAGTATTTCCACAGGAATGATGATTCTGTACCAATACAGTAAAGTAGACGCTCGAGTTAAAGCCAGCTCAAAGAACCTAAGCACTGAATTATTAAAACCTCAGGCAAAACTAGAAACATCAGCTCTGTCATTATACCCACACAAAACTGTCCCCAACAAAAGCAAACCAACAAAAAGCATGTCTTCCTCACTCCACGTCCGTGTTGAAGCCGTTCAGGCCTCACTTGGAGACTGATGATGCTTTTTTTTTGCTTCGTCCTTGTTGTTAGTCTCAGAGCCACAGGCAATCCACGTGAGAAATCCATTTTATGTGCTATTAATGTTTAATCCTTTTGTAGGAGGAGGCTGGCGCAGGTTGCCTCTTCTATCTCTGCATGTGTACCAGCAGAAAATCACAGACTCACATTCGCAGTTCAATCCTTTGATGTTTCCTTGGCCCAATTAAACGGAACTTTAGTTTCTTAAATAATGAATCAGTTAAATGGGTTGTGGATTTATGTCTAATCAGTTTCTAAATGACTAAAGGAGTTAAATGCTTCCATTAGAAAAAAACCTTTGTGGAAAGTCTCCGTCTTCTCGCTCTGCAGTGAACTTCTATCAACGTGATCTGTCCTTGAAACAAGTGAAGCATTGCTTTAATGAACAATCATCATTATTTGAGGTTAATAACTAAAACTGAATCATTCTAATTATTCTGTCCGTCTTTAACTTAATCCTTAAACTTTCTTTGCATGAATAACAAAAACAGCTCAATGGATTATGTGTAATTTGCACAATTTTGTAGAAATTCTGTCACTTTTTCCGCCCGAACACATGGAGCAGGAAGCGGTGAGTCAGAATAAACGAAGCTAAAGGCCCTTTGTGGACGGCGGGTAATGGGCCGGTCTTCACAGACACGAGAGCAGCAGCAGAAGGTGTTTGGCTGCGTGCGGGCAGACATCTGGGATTAAAGGGACTCCCAGTGCTCCAACCAGCAGGTTGCTTCAGTTGAACCGGGTGAACACACGTGTGCGTGTGCATCAGGGGCCTGTTGAGCAGAGCGTTATTACCAAACGTGCATAAACATCAGCGTTCCTGACGACAGGCCGCTTCCTTTGCTCCGGGACAGGTTTTAGCACTGACAGTCAGCTGCAAATCCATTCATTCTGTGTCTTTAGACCTTTTGTCTAATCCTCTATTAAGTCCATTAGCTTCCTGCGTGGGAGGTGGGTGAGTTTTGTGCCAAATGTGGACAATGGGGAAGCATCCCGTGCGTTTCTTTGCGAAGGTGAAGTAAAAAAAACGACGTGGCAGCTGTTGTTTTCTCTTATGCACTGGCAAAGAAATGTACAGTTACCTGTAGCTGGCTGAGCAGAAGAGCATTTGAAATCACCCCAAAGTGTGCGAGCGTGTGTTTGTGAGTGTGTGTGTGCGTGTGTGCGTGCGTGTGTGATCATTTCCATTAACACAATATGCATTAACTCTGCAAGGTTCCGTTTCCAAAGATGGACAAAGGACTTAACAATCTGTGAAATATCTGTGAATTTTGTACACTAGATAAAAGAAAATATGCTAAGGTTAAAAAAAAAGCTTCTATGGATGTTTTATACTCAGCCTGATCTTGACATGTCTGTGTGTTACTCTACTTTGAGTTGGCCGTTTGTCTTTACTTTGCTGTTTCTCTTCTTCATGCTCGGAGGGGACGCGGGTGTCATTGGGAATCCAGGGATCACCTTTTAGTTCCTCGTAACGACATATGTTATAAAGGTTTAACAACAGAGGAAGCATAACACAGTGTACTACATAAAGAAAAGTTGTTATATTTGCATGATTCCCTGTATTTTTTGAGAGACAAAATATATTGTTGTGTACAATGAGTGGATGTGAATTGAAAACAAAAACCGTAGGGGCTGAAATACCAGTGTTTATTTGAACATTTAGGTTTTAGCTGTTTTTTATTCTCTGTGATGTTTTCTATTTACATTCTTACCCGCTGGGGTTGCTTTTTATTCTATGCTGACACTGCGGCATCCATTGCTACTCGTTTAGCCATATCTGGGAGAAGAGCTGGTAAAAGGTCTGAGGCAGGTACAGTAGGAACTGCACCCTGTCCTTCTCCATTGTGAAGGGTCACAGATGATGGTTATAATTCTCTCACTCACTTTCATTTACATTTATTGGCTCTATGAACATAGCGGCATAGCAGGCTCAATCATCTGACGCATATTAAAGCCTAATTAATTAGAAAGTAAACTGCAATAACCTCTTAAGTTGGCTCAACACAGCCATGGTGTATTAGCTACACTGTTTTACATTAAATTGCTTCATAATCAGGCAAGGCACTTCTGGTTTATCAAGCCTACAGGCTCATTTATAACTCATGCTTGATGCTGTTTTTTTATATATCCCCAAATCCAAACTGGTAAAAACTTTCTAACTGTGTTACTGCGTTATGCTGTGCCGCGTCAGAGGAACAGGCGATGCTTTCTGCAGCCGCTCGCATCCATTGCTATTCCGAGCACATGCAGTAACTGAGTGCTGTACTACTCCAAAAGCCCAGACGATCGGCCTTGTCAGAGCCACAGATTGGAAACTCAGCAACTTCCAGGCGCGGCTCTCAGGTTGCACAGGGAAGGCAGGAAAGTGGAGCCATCCTCAGCCCACGGAGGGCTTCATTTCCTGGGACGGCTCTGTTTAAACGTTAATGTTTCCCAGGTTTGCAGCAACAAAAACCTCCACTGATTATGTTTAGTGGCGAAAGTCAGTGTAGAGACATGTACCATGAAACAGACGTGTTGCAGAGCTCCTAAGGATTAAATGTGTTAAACCCCACTTAGTCGCTGGACTGGTTTGAGTTTCTCTATTTTCAGGAGCAAGTAAATGTGTTTAATGGGGTTTGCAAACTGAGACACACACAAGGAAAGTTAAACACTCATTTTAAACCATTTCAGGGGGTAATGCTTATAAATATGAATTTATTATACCCTAATTAGTTATTAGTGTCATTTCCATTGAAGTTATAACCACCATCTGTGTGAACCCTAATGTGACAGGAAGAATTTTGTAATTTTGTGCCAGGTTTGAGGCTCAGGGGGTCTTTAGGTTCAGACGGCAGCCATCACTGCATCACATGAAGCTCCCTGTTCAAATCTAATGTGGCTCTTCCTCCTGGTTCAGGGACCAAAAGGGAAAGATAACACACAGATTGATGCAGCAGGAACATTTTAGGGCTTTTTGATTTTATTATTTGTTTGTTGCTGATATTGACATTTAGTTTTGCTTTGCAATTTCTGTACAAAAGATCTATTTCTATATTTGCAATAAATTTGTATTTAAAAATCTAAAACTGTGTTTTTGATTCACTTGAGCAAACTAGAAAAAAGCCGTTGAACGTTTAAGGTGAATCAGTGTGTTCAGCGCTGTAATAAGCTGTAGCTCTAGTTCTGTGATTAGAGATTAAACCCCTCTATTTCTCTGTTATGCATTTATAGTCAGTGATGAGGAGAATCCCTCTGATTCAGAGGGCACATCAGATAAGCGCTCCCACTTTAGTTTCAACATATTTAATTAGACATGATGCACCATATAATCAGAGCTTATGATCATCAAGATTTTGAAAATGTCCTTGATTTTTTATTGAAGAACAAAATGAGGAGAAGTCAGGGGATCTTTAAACTTCAGGCCACATTAAGATATACAGTACGCTGCTTTTACATTTCCCAGTTTGACGATTGACCTGATAAAATGAGTAAAATTCCACCGCGTCTGAGCCGATGGATGCTCACATCAGCATAGTGGGTAAAAGGCAGCGCCGTGAAAGAACAAGGTGAGTGAAAAAGTCAATTACTTTCTGTCTGTCTGACAAACTATTAGAGCAGGAGGCCGTCAGTAAGCTGCCAGAGGTGAAGCCATCCCACATGCATGTTTCTACCAAGCACCTCCACCCAGTAGTGAAAGCAGCCACTGCTATTAGTGATTAAACGTTATTTATGGCAGAGTTTCGATACAATGAACCGTTGAATGACAGTGACAGACTGCCAGCGTTTCCTCCCTGTAAATCACGTCTTCGTCAACGCTCTGTTTCATATCGCAGCATATTAACTGTGTGGATCTCCCTCCCTCCATTTTACATCCTTTTATTGTTTTCTCACTCGCCCCCCCCCTCTTTAAACCTTTTGCTTCTCCGACGAAAGAGTCCCTCCTCAAGCTTCATGAGAGAAACAGCAGCTACAGAAAAGTCCATATTCTAAATATCCATAAGTCCTGAAACATGCATGTTAAGCTCTTTATCACCTGGGGCTTTGGATTAACCCTTGACTATACATCGGTTAATCCAGCCTGCTGTCATTGTGTCTCTGCGCCGCGTGTGCACTGTACTGTAAGTGTGTGTGCAGGCAGAATAACACAGACATTAAAGTAGCAGACAGTAAAGGGAACAAAGATAAAAACCATAACATACTGTGGGAACTCCACGGCTTTTATTGACCAGAGAATGTGAGACTTATTATAATCTCCCTTTGACCTCACTCACACACACACACACACACACACACACACACACACACACACACACACACACACACACACACACACACACACACACCTACACACACACACACACACACACACACACACACACACACACACACAGCAAAGTGTGCAGCGCATGTTTGAGCCTCTACTGTACCGGTAGAAACTTTAAAAACTTTGCTAGAAGGAGAAAGGAGCAAAAAGACCTACAGTGGAGTATTAATAAAACATTTCCGTCATTGATCGTTCCTCAGAATCTCATGTACGTGGTTTCTCCTCAAGGTTGGGGAGATGGAGGTTTGAAACAGAGAAACATTTATATTTTCCTTTCACTTCTTTAGAAGGTGGCGTTTGAAATGCAGAGGGGGAGAGCTGCTCCCTTCCGTAACTCTACTTCACACAAAGTTAAAACAACTTGTGTAATTTGCACCAGCAGCTCTCTAGAGAAAAAGCCTTCGCCTTTTTAAAACACTTCTGCTTTTACGCGTGCAAAATGCTGACATTGTACTGTATTAGTGCCTGAGACTTGAGCACAGCTATTGTTGTGTAAGAAAATTAAATGAGGAGCTAAGCTCACATGGACAGTTACATATATACAGATGATTATTCATTGTTGTCTTGTGGGTGATTGGGGTAAAATGCACGATAACATTGATGAAATTGTGTATTTGGATGAAAATTCTAGTTTGTGCACACGCTCTGATGTAACAGCAGGGATGAGCTTAGCTTTAGCCTTTGCTAGCTGCAAAGTCCGTCCCCCGAGCAGATGTGAAGCCCTCACATGGAAGATGCAGACACAGAGTCTGACCTTCTTCATCACCCAGAAACAAAGTTAGAACCTGCAACGGCGTCGCATCCTGCAAAGCTGAGCTCTATTAATATTTTTAGGAGACAGAACGTGGACCTCAGCATATACACAACAACATACAGTATCTTTAGCTTCTGCTGACTCGGCAACTTCACGTAAAGCGCCCGCGTTGCTGTGGCGAATGCCGGCGAACGGGACGTGGCCGTGACGTGCAGCGGAGTCGGCCGCTGCTGGCGGGGATTTAAAGGCTTCCCATGGCACCATGTAATTACTCTGAACAGTGTGTGTCATCCCGGCCCGCGCATTAAAAGCATGTCAGGAATCACATCACCCGGCGCCGTTCTAAAACTATTAACGCTCATTTGAATGCGTCTTCATCCCTCCCTTCCACCCTCGTCGCCTTTAAACCTCCCCCCACTCCTTAATCCGTCCTTATCTTCCGTTCGTTCATCGTTCTTTACTTCCTGCCTCCCTGTGTGAGATCCTCTCATACAATCAGCTGTTCACTAAACTGCATCTAATGGGAAGTCGTTCCCTGAGACAGCTTGTCTATTTGCAGCCTGCTTGTTTAGCAGTAAATAACAGCCCCACCACTCTTGTGCCGTGCACACTGTTGTCTTTGCTGCCTCCCGTGCGGTGGACGCGGGCCAGAAACAAGAAGCTGTGCCAGGAATCCCACGCCGACCGATTCCAGTTCACTTTAGGTTCATTCTATTCTATAACTACAGCGATATATAGACGCCCGAGCGCAAGGTCGAGGCCTCCCTGAGCTACAGAGGCGTAGAAACCAAGCCCCCCCTCAGAAAATAAAATGGAGAAGTTGGCTGAAGGCCTCAGCCTCAACAGCCGGGTCCAGAGGAACCAGAACCATGAGCAACAGAAGCACGCAGCTCCAACACTGAGGCTCTGTCTGCAGGACGGGTCCGCAGCCACTTGGGCCCGTTACAGTGTGTTAGTAGAAGCCTGGTTCTGTCCTGATGCTCCACATCCAGAGCTGCGACGCTGCCAATCATTTTTAATTACGCAGCGCCGCGTCTCCAAGATAATTGTGGTGTATTTCTGATCTAATTACCTCTGATAATAACAGCATTCCTGCTGCTGCCGCCGCCGCCGACACCGGTCGAACCCCGATGAAAAACAAGAAACCGCGCACGAGGGCGGTCGGACGCGCGTGCGTCGGGAAACGGGGCCGACGCGTCCCGTCGGCATGACGCAAATGAGCGAAACGCGACCAATCGGGCCAATTAGAACCTGTTGGACTCCAGGATTCCGTCAGATGTTTTATTCAGCGCGCTTGAATATGAATGACGTGTGATTAATGTTGAATGTGTTTTCAGACGTATTTGTTCATAGGCCGCTCCATTATGCAAGAGCAGCGCGTGGGTGTTCCTCGCTCCGCTGGCTCCAGTTCAGCCTGTAAGTAAAGATCAGATACAGTGGGACGGTACAGTATGTCGAGGAAACGGCTCCCACAATCTTTCAAAGGATCATTTCAAACTATCCTCCTAATGTTGCTGATGATCGATATTGTGACTTTATTTATATAAAGTTGAGAATGAGCAGTTTCATTATCAGCAGCTGAGTTAAACTTTTGCAAAACCATATTAATATTTCTGTTTTATTGCCCACTTGCTGTTTTCCATTTGCCAAACCCGCTTTCTAACAAATGAGCCGACTAACAACGCAGAGCAGCTGAATCCTGTGTTACAGATCCCTGTGGAAGTCGACGAAGGCCGCGATGAGGAGGAGGAACGGAGCGAACGCGTGCTGCCCTTTCTTCACGACGCCGCTGTCCTTCGGTGATCTATTAGAATCTGAGGCGCAGAGACTCCGCTCGCACTCCGTCAACGTCGGCGCACTCACTTTATTATAGGCGCAGACACACACACACACACACACACACACACACACACACACACGCTGTTCACTCAAGCACGGCGATGCCAGACCTTAGCTCAGCCTGTAAACAGCCCGGACCCCTGAACATCCAGCCCTAAATAATCAGCAACAGGCGCTCACGCACCCGGGAGCTTTGCTCGAAACCCGGCGTGCGCGAAGCCAGGCAGCAGCTGCTCCCGTCACAGCTTCACACACAAAGGCCATTAGCGCCGACGAGCACGTACCGTTCGTGCCGTAATTGCACCTGTGAGATTCTGAACAAACAGCAGAACCCGCGTATTGACTCTGCGGCTTAAGACGGATGCGGCGCTGCTCAACGCGCATCCACCAGCGCCGCGGCGGCGCCGAGAGGCCCCTCCGGCGCCCGGCGCAGCCGCTGTTACGCGGATGCGTGTTCACATGAGTGATTCTCAAGTCGAACCCTTGGGCAAATTGTCATAATAATATAATGCGCATCAAAAGTAATTCCAGCCATGAGCAGGAAGTAATGATTCTGGCTTCAGTCGCTTTGCCACCAGGGAGCCACAAGCGCTTCTACAGTAAGTGAAACCAACCTTGGGCTGGAAATAGCAATAAATAAAGCAGCTTTATATGTTATTTCTAATGGCTTTAATATTAAACAAACAAATCAAATGGAGTCTTTCAGTTAATTGATAATATATATTAGATATATATTAGTCCACTTGTGTGTTTAACTGGCTTTAGAACAAAGGCTTGTTAAAAGTGTTCAATATCAAAATCCAACTTTTCCTATTCTTCAACTTTCTGATTTAGCCTCTATTAGATGAGTTTGTTGGTTTTTTTCATGCATTTTTATGTGAACAATAAAGTAAACTGGAACACTCATTAAAAACAACTATTGCCGCTCTGTGAGCTCATTTGGGGCTGGGCTGAGTTATTGTTCCCAGGACCATCTCTTAGCTTAAGGCTTCAGTTCATTAGTTTTATTATCGGTGTTCGTGTGTGTGTGTGTGTGTGTGTGTGTGTGTGTGTGTGTGTGTGTGTGTGTTTGTGCAGCATATACACAGATATATGGAGGATTCACAGAGACGGCGTCGTCCACACGTATGTGTTGTTAATGTTAGAATGTGTTTGCAGCCAACGTGATGTTGCTCTCACTTATGTGGGATCTTAATCTAAACGGTGGCAGAGCTGAAACGTTCGTTCCATCGCACGCTAAGAGCTGAAGGTGTGATTTCTTGTCAGCGCTGGGATTGTTGCGCCGACGGATGATTGTATTTTGCGCAGCCAATTTCTCAATATGTGTCAAAAGCACATATTGTACTGGGTTGGCTGAGTCGTGCTGCTATAACAGGATGCGTCCACATTAATACAGATAATTTCAAAACAATAACACGCTTTGTCGCCTCTGTTGGGCTCCGCCCACACGCTGCTGGCTCGTTCACACATAGGTTGTAAAATATTTCCCCAAACATCTGATTATGTTCAATGAGCAGCAATGGCCGCATTGTTTCCATCCTGGTGGGCAGTCAATACAAAGGTTGGTGAACAAAGAGCCCACAGAGTTTGTTCATCTTAACACTAAGCAGGGATTTAATCACTAAGGTGAATGTGGTCTCTGACTCGCTGTTAATTGACTATTTGAACTGAAATGGACACACATGGACCACAGCAAGACGATTAAGGCAGAGAAGAGCGATCTGTGGGTCAATACAATGTCCAATATCTGTAGAGTCGGGGAACACGAATAACTGCAACATAAAGACATCAGAATCCACCCGATAGCAAATGGAAAAACTGCAGAGTGTGAAGTCTGACTGTCTGACAATTTCAGAGAGTTTCAAATAAATTCCCATATTTTACTTCGGCCTGTTTGTGTCACATGAGCTGATTAAATCTCTGGGATCCCTATTGCATCGTGACTAACCTTTACCTCGCTCCCCCTGCCTGCAGAACTGACCTTCCCAGAAGGCTGTGCACCATCAGCCCACTGCCAGGCCTGTCATGCTCCACTTGGAGTTCATCACGCTACGGACCCCAGCTGACAAGCTGTCACGGCTGCAGACCTCGTTGTCCTCTTCGTGGGACATGAAGGTGTTCATTAAATGCTTGACATGTTTTTGTTTTTACACACACACACACACACACACACACACACACACACACACACACACACACACACACACACACACACACACACACACACACACACACACACACACGCGTTCTTATAGTATTGAGTACACAATAAAGTTAATATAGTAATTATATTACATTATATTATGCACAGATCCAGTAGAAGAGGAGGTGATTAGATGAGTCTTTTAAACCTGAGCGTGATTTCCAAAACTTAGCTAAATGTTATTTTTTATTATATGAATTGATAAAATAAAATGTTCCATTTGACATCATGCTGTGTATGAGATAATCATCACTTATATACAACAGACATTTGGACAGCCAGTATGAGATTAAGTAAGAATATGCAAGTTCATATATCTTTCAAATGTCCTGCATTGAATTCCAGCCTGAGGCCGTGTGTGTATATGTATATATATGTTCTTGAGGTTCTACCAGGGAAGAGACATTAAATTTTCAAGGAGGAATAACCTCTCAGAGTGCTGGCATAAATATTTAATGTGCTCTATTTCTCCATGCAAGGCCTCTAGTGGGTGTGAGTGTGTGCACGTGTGTGTGCGTATGTGCAGACTGTAATTATCTACCTACTGCAAGAACAGCAACAGGGGAAGAGGAGGAGCGGGAGTGTGGCAGCAGATGAAAGGGAGGGCAGAGGAAAAGTCAGACTGCTCACAAAAACATGATTAAGACAATTTGCATTGTTGAAGGGGCCACTGTAAAGGTTTCAGCTCTCTTGCACTGTATGTAGACAGAAGCATGTCAACCGTGGGCGTATACACACACACACACACACACACACACACACACACGCACACACACACACATATACACAGTACAAAGCTCTCACATCCTCCTCCGATGAAAGATGCCGACTGGCTTCTGCAGGATGACAGGTCATTAACATGCATCGAGCTGCAGAGTCTGAGCAGACGCAGGTTGATCAGACTCCGATAAGGCAGCGTGTGACGCTCACGTCACTCATTAGTGCGTTAGTGGTGTGATGCTTCTTCAGTAGCAGCATAGGAACTTTCTTTAGTCACGGTTGATAATTCCACAAATGCTCCAAATGAAGCTTCCATATGATTATGAACAATAAATAGATCATTTCCACTATGTAGACAATTAGTCAACAGCTGTGAAGTAGTGAATTAAGCGTACAGTAATTAAACAAATGCATCTGTTAGTTTACCTAACATCACATTTGCATGTTTAGGAAACTGTACCACTGTCGTTGTTGTATGAATGTTTACTATATTTTAGACGACTGCCTAAATCTCATTTTAGTCAATGAACAGATCTAAAGATAAAAAATACTTAAAATGAACTGACCTCACACACGAGTGGAAAACTCTGACTTTCTCACTCTATGCTTTTATATAATGCCTGATTTATTCAGGCATTATGGGAAAGTTCTGCCTAAAGCGGCAGCTCAGTCGCTTTGTTTCTAACTGACGCAAACACACGCACTGAAGTCGAGTCGAAGGCTCTGAGTGTTGGCTGGAGAACAATAATCTGGCTCACATTATCACTCCCACCATCTTGAAGCTAGAAGATGCCAGAAAAGTCACGACTGATTTTCATGTTAATATACCGCAGAAAGGCCGACTGCTGGACCGGACCAGATGGTTGTTACTGTAGCGCTACGTGTGACAGGAGGCGCTGACGGCCGTCTCCTGGGAGCGTCCTGTCACCGGCGTGAGTTAAAATAGCAGCAATGTAAGGACGGGCTGCAAATGAAGTCTATCTGATAACAACTACACTGACACGGCTGCGATTTGGAAATAATAATGGTAAGCAGCTTTCATTGGACCTACAATAACACTATTCATTGACACGTCAGACTTTACATGTTGGACTGTCAGCGAAACCACTGGCTTCACTCTGTATCGTGTGTTTAGCTGCTAATTCTTCCTGCAGCCACTAGAGCGGACAGAGAGGAACAGTCGTTCGGTTTGTAGAACCATGACAATCTACCCTGCTACATTGTGCTGGCGGGTCTGAGCTCACCTCAGCTCGCCCGCCTGTCCCTGGGTGAGAAACGGACTTCACTTCGTCAGTAGCCGGACAATGTGCAAAATCCCCCAAAAAGGCTTTAAATCCCAGCAGTTCTGGCCCAGTGCTAACCAGTAAAAAAACAGTAAACCAGTGCAGTGATTTTCACTGGTCTGTCAGGACACGGGACACGGAGCATGTGTCCCGCAAACACACACACACACACACACACACACACACACACACACACACACACACACACACACACACACACACACACACACACACACACACACACACACACACACACAGCGGGACGCAGGGATCAGTCATGGACTCCCCAGAGCACGGCTGTGTCGGAGCGAATGCGCTGCGACAGGGAACCTGACTCACCACGACACCCCGGGGAGCCCAGAACCGAGTGGCGGCCCGCGCGGCCGAGCGCTAGCGGCACCAAACCTCCTTCGGAAAGGGAAACAGCACCCAACACGCAGTCAGCCTCCAACTGTCAGCGTCCATTACCCTGACGTTTTCAAATCATCTTCATGCTCGAATTCATCTCGCTGGAGCGGCGCTGGGGCGTCGTCGTCGGTTACGGTCTCAGGGGTGTGAGTGAAACTGCTCCACCATCAGACGTAACATTACGTTCCTCCGCGTTCCCCTCTGATGACACAGAAACAGCAGGTTTTAGCGGTGTAACACGTCCCCCGTGACCCTCTGTGACATGAAGCAATTATCAGCGCTTCTGTGACGCGTGTCAGACGTAACAGCATCAACGCTGCTCGTTACAGGATGGACGCCGTGCATCCGTCCCCCGGGAGGAGCAGGATCCCCAGGGAGCTCCGGTCTGAGCCCAGGCCTCGTTCTGGACACGGCTGCGCTGCGTCGAGCTCCGCAGGTCAATCCTCACGTTTCAGCGTTTCATTTACTCAAGTTCCAAGCGCGTCGGCACGATGTCTGATTAAATCGTGGGATTCGTGGGTCACGAGGTGAATGTATGTGCTGTGGGTGGAACAGATCAGCCTCTAAAACTAACACATCACAACGTGTTTCGCTTTAAGCACAAAGAAATGATTCATATTAGATGAATATTTCATTGTTATAAACAGTAAATACTTTATTAACGCCTCAACGTCTCAAGAAAATTCACTGGAGAAACAGGAAACACGTGAAAGACGTACTGTAATAATCAAAACTATTTAACAGAGTCGATCTCGTGGTCAGTGCGGGTCCATTCGCACGCTGACAGAACCTTTTATCAAACCTCTTGTTCTGATCTCGAGTCCAGATCCAGGTCTAGACGCGCTCCTCGTGCTTTAGACACTGACTCCTTGCTGCCCTTCCGCTCAGCGAGCTCCAGCATGTTTCCTCTCAGTGAGTCTTCGCCTCCTGCTCGCTGCCTCCCGTTGCGTCCTCTCGCACATCTCTCATGTCCGCGCGACGCAGACCCTTAATTACCCCCCAGAGGAGTCGCCTCCTCTTCTCTGCCGGTGCCTTTGTTACGTCCTGCTTCCATCTCTGGCGCGTTTTCGAGCCCGGAGGGATTTTTTTCCCAATCGATTCCCTTCCAGAGGTCGGAGGTCAGAGTCAGCGCAGTAACGCTTGATGCCGCGTGGGCACAGACGGACCCGGGCCTCTCCTCACGCGCCGTCACACCACCAGCGCCGACGGCAGGCGCCGATTAGGACGCACTCAAACGGACTGCGAGTGCGGCCGGAGCCGAAGCACATGGTGAAACAGCCGCCAGCGAGTTCAGCGGCTCCAAATGGGACCTTAACCACAGACGACCAGTTTGGCTCTGTCTCTAAAAGGTGCAAATACAAACTAGTTAACGCCTAGAGAAGTGTGAACCTGTTCACGGGAGTCACAGTGAGAGCGCGTTTCCACTCAAACCTATGATTAACACCTTTTTAATGAGTCACCTGCAGCACCTTGTTCTCCTCCCCTCTGTTTGACGAGCGTTTGTGACCTGTCGGCTCTCGTGTCACAGTTGATACGAGCTGCAGGGAGTTCACGTCTTCCTTCTCCTGAACCTGATTAGAAAGCTGATGTTTGGCGGCTCATCACCGGAGCTCTCACCGGGTCGAGTGCTCGTGGTAAAACTGGTTCAACTGATGTTTTTCTGTCAGCGTTTGCGCGGCTGTTTCCGTGAACACGAACGCGTTGCAGCACCTGCGTGTCGGCGCCTCCCGCTTTCTCGCCGCTCACATTATCCGTGTGCAGCGGGGGGGGCACGTAGCGTAGCGTAGCGTAGCCGCGCTACTCTGCTTGTTATCAGTTGGAGAAGACGAGGACAGAGAGTGGGCAGATGGGGCCGGTGTGTGTGTGTGTGTGTGTGTGTGTGTGTGTGTGTGTGTGTGTGTGTGTGTGTGTGTGTGTGTGTGTGTGTGTGTGTGTGTGTGTGCAGGAGAAGGGCACGGATGACTGGAGAGACAGAACGAGAGGGGACGGAGAACCGCGGACGTGGACGTATGACTGGGAGAGAGAGGGGAGGCGACAGATTGACACTTGTCTGCTGAGAGCAGACAAAGACGCAGTGTGACAGGACTGACGCAGATAACGACGGAGAGGAATGTGAGGAAGAGGAGTGAGGGGATGAAACAGACGAGGTACAGGAGGTCTTGGTGACGGAACCGAGACAGCTGCGTTATAGATAAAAGCATAAATACTCAGTGTGACTGTAAGTGATGTGATGTGGAGGATGAATTATTCACACGTGGAGGATGATGTGGTTAAAGTCAAAAGGCTCCATGTCCTTCTGTTCATTCTAATGTCTAATTGGCTGCAGTCATTTCTAATGGACACGTCCAGGATCAAAGTTTGGTCTCAGTGCTTCCACTACATGCTGTACGTTTCACTAACACGCGTGCTGCTGGTGCACACGCACCGCAGACCTGAGCGGAGCAGCGCGACTATTTCCTGACCTCCGCTGACCTTAAAGTGCTTAGCAGGAAATGGATGCCGCGGTCGAACCCGGGCCATGACCCGGGCGACCTCTTCTTGAAAAAAGGCCTCAACATGTGGTTCTGTGTAAATATCGTACATGCGCAAGCTCCATTTTTTTTTGTATTAAATCTCAAGCGTTCAATATTTGATTTCCTGAGCTGAGGCTTCAAGGATGAACGATGTGAAAGGAGCATCCTAAATATTTGATCAGACTCAGGTAGCAGTCGTCCCATGGAAAAGCATTGTCTGTTTGAAAAAAGGCGCAACTGTTCTGACGTATCACTAGAAAGTCAGCGCATCCTTTTCTTGGCTGGATTTCCGCCTTTACTGACATTAGACTAAAGTGATTCTGGCTGTTATTTATAAGATGCCTGCGATACTTTACAATAGGCTTGAATCTAAACACCCAGACAAGGTGAGGATCACCTCCAGGGCGTAAAGCGACTGTGCTGATGCCCAGACACCAGTCTCAGCCTCCTCCCGCGTCAGATCATATTCTGGGATGTTTCTGATGCATATAAAACGGTCACGCGCCCTCGTATCTGTCTGATCTCCTTAAACCCCACATTTCATCTCATGCCGTTCACCCTCTGGATGCATGACTCCTCTGAGCCTCCAGCGCCAGTGACTCCAACCAGCTGCAGATTCTGTTTGATTTCACAGGCGCTGCTGTACATGTACATGAAGTATGCATGTTCCTAAAACCGTGCTCGTAATCACACGAGGCCCTTCAGCTTCCATTAGCGTGCATGAGCATGTAGCATGTAGCATGTAGCATGTAGCGACGACGGCGCCGTCGCCTGCTCCTGGATTTGGCGGCAGCTAATGGAAGCGAAGTGCCGAGCTACGAAGAGCAACTTGTCCTGGGCTTAAAAGCATGTTTTCGCTGGACTCTGGTGGTTGTGCGTTTCATATGGCCACACTGGTGCAAAGCCGTGTGGTGCAGAAGGACCCGATGAATGCGAGGTGGCAGAAGCGGCGACTCTTGGCTCCAGCTGAGCTCGTTTTTTGTGTTTCACAAGGTATAAACTTCTCCTTTTACACAAATGACTCGGGTTAAGACACGCGCTATAAAACCACATTTAGCTTGCGGTTGTGGTATTTTAATTTACACCCACTCAGACGGTTCCAGGAGATAAAACAAAACTTACTGCCATGCTTCTCTCACATGCACTGAAGCCTAAATGGACAGGAGGAGGTTGGTTTGGTGCCAGATGGGAGCTTCTAAATCATGGTTATGGTTATTCTAAAAAACATTGTTAATGCTGCCTCGCTGCACCACTTCCAGTTGAAGGTGGGGACTCACCAGGATTTAAACTGTGTGGAATCATCCGGTCGTGGACACTTTCTGGTCGTTTAAACTCGGAGGCATTAATCTTGCTCCTTTAGTTCAGATACCCGCTGGGTCGTGTTTACTCAAAACAGGCTTTAATGAAAACGCCGTGCTTTTAATGAGGTCTCTGCGGTAGCATTTCAAGTACTTGCATACAAATTGCACAAACCATTTTAACTTAATATTAGCTATCAGATTTTCTAAATTTGCGGAGCCGTGATCCGTGGGATGAAGTGAGTCAGACTCAGATGAAAAAGGCCCAGTGTCCTTTTACCTGGAGGTTCTGAACCCTGCTACACCCAAATACATGAGAACAACAGCTTCACCTGCATCCTTCCAACAATTACAACACATTACGCATATTGTTACTACCTATTGGGACGTTGTATGAGCTCCAACCAAACTTTGCACCCTGGAGAAATCTCTCTTTGTGCAAAGGAGAAGCCCAAAAGGCATTTCTGTGAGCGACATCATCACAGGGGTCCGAAGAGCGCTGTCTGTGAGCGCCCGGGAGGATCCAGAGACGCTGCCGCCTCCTCTGGGTCAAAGCTCATTTTAAATGGGCTGTGGCAGATCTGAAAATGGTGACCTTCCTCCTGGAAGCCATGGGTGCCGTGTCTTCAGGATTAAAGTGGAGCTTAGTTTAAAAGCCTGCATGTGTGATGGTGCGGGCGTGGGTTGGTGTCTGGGGAGCGGGCAGCGCCGTCAGAGGAACACGCTGCTTTCTGGATTCCTCATTCAGGAAAGACTCGTGTTTAACAGAATAATGACAGTTTCTCAGTGCACCTTTAATTATTGCACTTGCGCTTTTCGCCGTATGGAGAATGTTACACAGCTTCTCAACTCTGTCTGAATTGGGGTTGAGTGTAGCAATTTTGTTCCCTCCAAATAAATATGCTCACATACACACAACGACCCGGGAGCGTTTGTCAGCAGCCAGAGTGTTGACAGGAAGCAAACAGCGCTGTCTTTATCAGCTGATGTGTATCAGAGACCCTGTTCCTTCCCATTATCTGACATTACCCCCCGCTGAGTGCTCCCACAGTACCTGCTCCTGGCTTTTACGTGCTCCCGCAGCCAAAGAGAATTGGATCAGACACTGTAGTAACAGTTACGAACAGTCACAGTCACGTTCCTAATCGCAGCTGCGTGTTTAGATTTGCTTTCTTGGAACATTATGGAAAAAACTGTCTAATGTCAAACATTTAGGTGTGTGTGTGTCTGAGAACACGCTGACATAATCAGACACAACAGATTATGATTGCTGGGATTAGATAAGAAAATGCTATTGTTATAGATTGCAACAGTGAACACCATCAGCCATCATGACCTGGGGAGAAACATATTCATAAATCACACAAACAAACCTGCGTGTTGCGACAGCAGCAGTCAGGAGAAGGCCATCTGTTGTTTATAGCAGCATTAGCGCACACACCAGATCTGCATTAAGTCATTTACCTCATAACAACTACATTGACTGATAGTGTTTTGCTCGCATTTTTACAATCACCCTGCTTTTTGCCCATTAGGGCTTCATATCAGATCCTTTGTTTGATCCTTTCCAAACTGAATATATGATTGTAGCACTTGTGTCCAATGCAGACGAGTAAAGCTGCTCTCATTGTTATTATAACCGTGATATAAGTCAGCAGATGGATCAAGGATGCGCTGCTCTTCAATACACACACACACGCACGCACGCACGCACGCACGCACGCACACACACACACACACACACACACACACACACACACACACACACACACACACACAGATGTGTAGAAGTCACGGCCTCAGACACCTGCTGGACTTGTTGTAGTGTTTGACTCACACCTCAACTCAGCACAAGCCTTCATTAATGCGAGAGGAGATAATATGAATCTGCGCAGCCCAGACCCCCTGCTGTTAGACCAAACCACGCTGTTGTTTCTAATGAAATCCTACCTCTGGCACAGCGGTATTACAGGAGCACATGGACGTAAGCTGACGAAGGCATCTACTGCAGCAGTTTATGAAATGAAGAATAGTCCTCCCGCTCATAAACCCTCTGCTCTGGACATGTGACCTATCCAGTCAGACATTCAGCTTCCCCAAGACAGCAATAACACAGGGCAATAATCAGTGATACATAGAAACGGGCTGTGTGGTGAGTCCGTAGGGCACAAAAGGTGCCAAAAACATTTCAACCCATAACACAAAACTCCCCAAACATTAGTTTTTATCATTATTACAGTATTATTTCAGCACTAAACAGCATCACGACGCAACCACCCAACAACAGCAGACACTAAGAACCTGAGTCGAGCCATGAAGTGCTTTCACAATAATTGAGGAACAGAGATTCCCAGGGAGAAAATTAAGGATTTTATGGAGTTGTGCAGACAGCGACTTGCTTGCTTTTATTATGATTACAACAATTTGGCGATAAGTAAGTGAAAATCTAAACCTAGATTAACATCCTTTCCGCAGCGCTCCCCCGGGAGCTGCGCTGCACAGCTGGAGCAGCGGTGTAACACGGAACGCCTTGGAAGGTGGACGTGCTGCTCCTCATTATACTGGACACTGTTAATGACGACCAACGGACAGAATGCATATAAGCAGGGAGCAGCGATGGCAGAGGTGTTGGGATCCACAGCCTGCATTGTGTCTGTCACTGACTGGCCTCACACGCGACAAATGGCCACAGCAGGTGGTCAGAGTGAAGTGACATCACTGTTTTACAAAGAGGACATTACCATCAAGCCTGGTGACAAATACAATACTGCAAAGGACACTTCCAGTCCTATTGCTGGATGCAGCGTCCTCTATTATTGTCGACGACTGCATCACTTTGCATTAGATTCAAGCGTTTGCTGTAGACCTGATGCCACATTGCAGTTCTGTTGTTTTATTGCCGGAGCTCCTTTCATGGCGATAAAGCCGGTGGCGGAGTTTTCGTGTAGCACTTTGTTAAGGTAGAAATAAAACGTGTTACCGCGGCGATGCATTCATTCCAGGCTTTTATATGCAGCCGTGGAATGAGCGTCTGCAGCTCCTGCCGCGGCTTCGTGATCACAGTCCCTGAAGTTTTGATGGCACGTTGTAAATCCGGCCCCTGCACCCGCTTGACCATCGCATCCATCATCGCCCCGACCTCCTTTACCTCACATCGTCTCCCACGGCGCGTGCATGGGTTTGCATGCGTACGTGTCAGTTCAGTGCATCGTTTCCCAGCTGACTTGACCTCCATTAATATTAAGGCGAGCTCAGACGGTAAAAGGCAGAAACGTGTAATGAAGTGCATTAAAGATGTAATAATACACGTTAGGCGTTGTTTTCTCCCATTTCCCCAGCTTCCTCTGCTCCACATACTGTACTCAAACCCATATAAAGTATACAGTTCAAATTTAAGTCATGCTGCAAATTGATACCACTCAGGAGAAGTCTCCTGCAGTTGAGTGGCACTTCTCCAAACTCCTGCCCTTCACTTACAGCCCTCTTCATCCCAAAAGAGGGTCTCAAAGACAGCTGACTGAAAACTCTACAAAAAAGCCAGCCTGATTTAAGAAAAAAGCTTTTACGTCAACCAAAAGGCCAAATCCACATTTTATATGTTACATAAACCTACATGGCGTTTACTGTATGTTGCTTGTTGCATTTTTGATATAATGGTCAGTTGTGACTAGATGCTTTATAAAACACAGATGCAGATAAACACTGTGCATGCACAGCATGATTCATATCATAATAGAAGTACATCCTGTTATTATACAGTATGTATGGCTGCATGTGCACACATTTGCATCTACAGTACATTCCACTCCAGTGTGGCCCACATACATGCTTAATTGTCTGCAGCCTGATATAATGCAAGAGTGCTATCTCCTGTCCTGGAGAAAAACTGCAAGACTGCAGCAAATTGATCCAACGTGAACAAGTGCTCCTTTGTCTCTGTTCGTCTCTCATCTGTTTGATGGTATAACCTGCTGAATCATCTGAATCCATAGCGTCTCTCATCTGATGCAATGGACGTCTCAGTAACCCTTGTCCTATGTGCTTGTGTGTGCGCGCAGGCTTTTGAGCTGACGGAGAGTCCGCCTACATATAAAGGGTGTGAGCCTGAGGTTTCTGTTGTTTCATACAAATAATGTATCAGCCCACGTCTCCTCCTTTCCTTCTGCTTTCTCTGTTTCTTCTTCTCCATCCCGCCTTTTGTTACGCTCCAGTCTCTCACTCATGCTTTTCATCATCCTCCAGTGTATTTTTTCACACATGTGGTTCTTATCGCAGCTTTCGCTCCTTTTCTCCCTCTCTGCATCCTCCCACCTCTCTACGCTTCTCAACCTCTGTCCGTCTCCTTGTTGCTTCCCGACATCTCCCTCTGCTTCTCTGTGCCTCCGCCTGACGTCATAGCAGCGACTGCAGTATAAAAACCCAGCACTTGCTTGACAGTGCTCATCATTCTGACAACAATGACGAGGGCAGCCAGACAGATGAGAGGATGAGTGGAGGTGGAGTGAGGGGAGAGGGATCTAAATACACCCACGTTGCTGTGACATGCCGGGTGGATTCACTGCCCGGTCTATTTGGTCAGCGAGCTGTGGGCAAGGTCGACGTTAGGCTGCAGCATGTTTTAATGTTGTGACTCACTCTGGTGTGGTGCTGCAAACGGAGCATGTGAGCAGTGCAAGAGGGTGAGAAACCCAGTGGCGTCATACTGATGTGTCAGGGAGCGGAAGCAGGAGGGAAGGGGGTTAAAGGAGGAGAGCGATGACTATGAAAAGGACTAACTTTCCAAAATATATAGAACTACAGAACTCAGACTTGATGGGATGCATGAACAAGGAGGTAAACTACTGTGTAAGTGTAATCAGTAAGAACAGACCAGGCCACAAAGTGACAGACATTTACAGCTCTTTATTTGGAAAGTTACACAGCTGTGCGTGCACACACACAGTAGAAGCCATTAAAATGCCAATGCTCATTGTGCAACATGCTCAGCTCCTACATCAAAGCGCCAGCTTCAGTCACGCATGAATCTTCTCAGAGATAAGAGAATAGCTGATGATTTAGTTCTAATCTATTTAGCTTGACTCCCACTAACATGAGATAGCGCATGGACAATCTGCTCAGGCCAGCTGGCAGCGCATGGAGAAGAGCATGCAAATGAAATATCTCAGGTGTGTGCGGGCACGTGTGCAGGGATGGAAGGTTGCTGGGCTGTACTAACGAGACCACGCAATCTGCTGGAAGGTCTTGATTGCAACGTGAACCCTCACTGCACTAGAGACATCTTGTGGATCAACAATGTAAAAGCAAAGTAAAGTTAAATGTCAGTGAAGGAGGTTTTCATGAAAATTAAAAAACAATTTTCTTCCCTTGGTTTAAATATAGTATCACAACAATATGATTCTGCTTCTAGCTCTATAATTATTTTGATACAAAAACAAGACGGCTCCCTGTTTTTCCTTATATTTATTATAATAAAAAATATGTTATTAGATATATTAGAGGTGGTTCTAAATGACAACATAAGCCAAAAAAACTATGATCTCAATGGCCACAGTTGCCATAAATGACGGTATTTTGCGGACTGATGAATGAGCGAATAAATGAATGGAACAACACGCGTCGTGTTCCTACGTCATCCATTTCCCCGGCGGAGGGATATGTTCTCTGTGTGTGGATCCGGGATCTGGAACTACTTGTCTGAGCGGAAAGAGTGGGTAGGCAACGAGAGGGGCGTAGGGATACGTCAGAGCTACACGTCGCTAGCAGGTGCACCGCACAGAGGGAGATAATTATAAGACTGATGGCGTAGTTTATGGCGCTCCTCCGGTTCTAACGTTGGAAAACACACCCGAAACAAACCAGCACGTCTTGCTTCCGATGCAGTAATGTCACGGTAAGCTACGCGGGCAGGGGATGTAACTGTTAGCTGTGAGCTAAATGTAGCGTAGCTAACAGCTGACATCTCATTGTGAATACATTAGCGTCACACTTGTCTGCACTGATGTTTGGAGTTTTATCCATTTATAACGACGTCTGTTTATCGCACCTTTAGCAATTAAGAATTAAATGAATGTAGTCAAGTGAATGTACATAAGAAAATGAGCTCTCTCATTACTAGCTTTTTTATTGCACTTGCAGTCGGTGGTGCTCAACATACCGTTAATTTAGCTAATTTAGCTTTTTGCCTTCACGCAACTAGTGAAAACCAGAAGACTAATCATATTAATACACGGCACTTTGTATTGTGTTTGTGAATGCACACCATCCGCGTTACCTGCTTTAAGTGGTTTAACTGTTACCTCCCACAATGGACGAATGGTTCAGTTTATTTATCTCTGCTAATAAGTTAGATCCTAACCATCAATATCAAACCTGGTCAAGGCAGTTGTTGCTATATTTTGTCCAGTGTCTTATGGGTTGTGCAGAGTAAACTAAAAGATTAAAAAGCATAATTTTCCTGTTTTTTTAATTTTTTAAATTTTGTCTGCAAGTCTTCTACAAACCCTTTGGGTCTTAAGGGATTCCGGTGTCTTGTGAATTTCCTGCTTTTGGAGCAGATGCGTTGCTGTTCGCTGCAGTAACACATGCCTGTTCGTGGCTGTGTGCATGACCATATGTGCGAAACGTCTTCCAAAGGGAACGGAGGCCTTATTATTTAGCCAGCACTAACTTGGCAGAATACAAGGCAGCAATGCTGGCTCAGAGTGGAGCGCAGCTCAGGGAGTAACGGCCAACGCTGCCTCCTCACAGCTACTGGGGAAGACCTGTGTTTCTCCTCTGCTTCCTCCCACCGGCCAAAGAAATACAGTTACTGTGTGTTGGTACAGTATGTGAATCAGCCACTGACTGCTGTGATTGGCTCCAGTACACCCCAGCCCTTACCAGGCAATGCAGTTAAGATAATGAATGAATGAATGAATGGAAGTCAGGTCACAGTTGTGCCTAGACTGAGGCACTAGTGGAGGGAGTTGGAGAACCTGACAGGGCTCCTAATGTAATCTACTGTATGAATGTAAATTGAACTGCTGTTGTAAAACTGCTGTGAATCCTTTTAGTACGCACGCACGCACGTATGTGCAGGTAGCTATTACTGTTACACAGGGTGTTCTCTTTGCTTTTCTGTCAGTAGGGTGTTACCATTGTGTGCAGACTCGAGCAAACACAGTCACACCTGAATGGTGCAAAAGATCTTAACCAGGCAGGAGATCGTTTATTCCAGAAGCTGACATTTCACCATTAGTATCTTATTTGGATGGAGCTGGATGAAGTGAGATATCAAATGGAAGGTCCCAGACATTATTTGTTCTTTCAAGGTGTTTCAGTGAATTGCTTCCTCTTTATTTGTACTGTAATATTATTGCAATATCAGACCTTGTGCTTTCAGGCATCTGGTAAGACTAACTGATACTGTATAAATAGATCTCTAAGTTATACAATTCAAACTAAAAAAATCACAAGTGTTAGTTACAGTATTTGGTGTCAGTTCAGGACTTTTAAAATGCAACAGTCCCCAATTGTCTGAGAAAATGACTTCCGTTCATGATTGCCTCAGGTTTAATGTGGTGTCTGGTTTTTGCTGCATAATTTGGTAGTTGAATTGTCAATATTTGCACAGGTTTGCAGCAGAGGCTCTGTCATGTTGGGTTTCTTGGCAGGTGATTAAACCTTTAGTGTTTTTGTGAAGGAATAGTTCAGAAAACCAAGTTGTCCCCTGAGCTAAACACAGTGTTAGCCTGGAAGTATTTGGACATCCTCCAAACCTCAAATTGATTTCTCATCTCTCTTAAGTCCTAAATCCCTCTTCAGATCCCACAAGCCTCCAGCTGTAGTGAATCATTTTGGCAGGGTGTTTGCTGGTGCTGGCGAGCCTCTTTTCCTTTTGATTATGGTTATTTCTCAGTTGTGTCTGTTTGTGTACAGCTTATCCATGCTTACAATAATAATCTTATTCAGCATTTTTCTTCCATTACAGAACACATGAACTAAAATAAAACATAATGAAATAAATAATAATACCACAAAGGAATGAATGCTTATAAAATATAGCGTAACAATGGAATTAATAATATGTGGGAAGGCTCCAAGATTAAGTGTACAATTGTACAATTCATATACCTGTTAGTTTATTCAGTGAAACACCCAAATATATTGAGTATGGAAACTGACAGGCAGCTAGTGTAATGGCACCAGGGCTGGTGTTATGTATTGGACCTGCTCAGAGGTTTGGGCTGACCAGGCAGAAAAGCATTACAATGGTCCAGCCTATGAATAGGTCTGCACTGAATAGATCACACAGCTCTGTAACGTCCTGGTTTTGGGCAAACACTAGAGAATATAAGGTTTTTCTCTGCCTCAGCCTTAGTTAATAAAAGTAAACCAATAAACACAATAGAATATTACCCTGGAAATAGGAATAAATGTGCTTCCCAACAAATGTAATTACATTTATATAAGACAATTTGCTAAACGAATAAAGAGAAAAGTGAACTTACTGCTTATGATTATCTACTTAAGAGTCATCTGAAAAACAAAATAAATAAGAGTCATCTGAAAGTATTCTCACAGTGTTTGTGAATTTGTCCCCAGGATGTGTACTGTCTCCAAATAGAGAACAAAACCACACAGAAAATGAGGTGATGTACTTCGCCTCAGGCCGCGAGTCATGTGGCCACAAGAGAAAACGCAAGAATGCCTCCTTTACAGTTTCTGTCTCGCCTAATATCATTTTGTGGAACTTTTGAGTTTGTTTATTCTCTAATCCTTCCTTGAGGAAGGAGACTGCTGTGCTGAGGATTTTGAGCAATCTAAGAACTAAACCACTGATCAACAAATCTTCTGCTTTATATAGATCAAATACCTGTTGACCTTCTTTCTCCTAAGTGACTGGGGCTTCAGTTGGACGCCATTCACTCACTACTGTATTCTACCAACAAAATGTCAGGTATATATTGTTTTTAACATAATTACTTTGACATTTATTCCTACTGTTTGTTGTCACTGTTGTTCTACAGTTTGTATTATTGTGTTGTTGTTTTTTAGGAACCTATACTCCGGCCCCCGGTGGGCCCTTCTCTGCACTCACCCCCAGCATGTGGCCTCAGGATATTTTGGCCAAGTGTCATCAAGTGAGACTGTGACTTTGTGCTGTTCACATTAAAATCTCCACAGAACTGTGCAAATGACATGACAGCATGTGTCCTACAGACAGTGACTAATGAAATGCCCTGTATGTGTCTCTGCAGAAAGACTCAGAACAACTGGAACAATATGATGAGTTTGGTTTCAGAGTTGACACGGAAGGTAAATGAGTTTACATATTTAAGTTTCACCCATTTTCCCTTCACTAATAAAATTAACGAAATCTAGTCTGATGACTGAAAATCCTCATATCTGGACACAGTGGCTACATTTTGCACAGAAATTGAGCACATGACTTATTTTTTTTTCCTAAGTTTGAGAGCAAATTATAGCTTGTACAATTCAAAACATTAGTTTTTAAAGTCGTTTTTATTAACTAAGAGGTTCTTAATACAATTTTATGCTATTAAATGGTCCTATATAATTTAGTTTGTGTAGATCTTGTTTTTTGTGTTTGTTTTTTTTTTTTGTTTTTTTCTGAAAACAATTTATCTCCTTTTCTCCTTTTTGTATTTTCTATGTTTGGTTACATTACGTGTGCAGTACAGTAATATGCCAACATTTACAATGTTCCTATATTAATGCTACAGTATGACTACAAAAGTTAAAAAAAAAAACCCTGATAAATCACACTTTCTACACTTAGACAACAAAGACTGCAGGTCCTGGCTGGGCACACAAGGCTCCCCCCAGCGTGAAGACCCCCAGCAGCGCTTGCGCTGGCAAGCCCACCTTGAGTTTACTCACAACCACACGGTGGGTGACCTGACCTGGGAGCTCATCGATCCCGTCCTTCCACGCTCTGACCGTCTGCGTGCTCTGGTCCTAGGGGGCATTCCTCACAGCATGAGGCCACAGGTAGGTACACTTACACGTCAGCAGCTACGACCCAGCCTTTTGGTCAGTTTGTTAAACTGACCTGTGTTTAACAGTGAGTGTTAGAAGACAAGATTTTGATTGTGTTCTTGTTGTTAGCTATGGATGCGTTTGTCTGGTGCTCTGCAGAAGAAGAGGACATCTGAGATTTCCTACAGAGAAATGATTAAGAACAGCTCTAATGATGACAGCATCACATCTAAACAGGTACAATTCCTTACAATCAATAACTTTGGTGCTATGATAAAAAGCCTATATTGTAGTGTCATCTGTAAACCTTCTTAATTCGATGTGGTGGTCTTTGTTTTGCCTTAGATTGAGAAAGACCTGTTACGGACGATGCCGACCAATGCATGTTTCAGTAGTCTCACGAGTGTTGGAGTGCCGAGGCTGAGACGGGTGCTGAGAGGCCTCGCCTGGCTCTACCCAGACATTGGGTACTGTCAGGGTACTGGCATGGTAAGAGGACACGGGTACAAAAGACAATGACCCGCACCATCCCTCTGAGTCGGCATTCATTTAGTGTCCACACAATCCTTTCTTTAACACGTTTGCTTGTAGGAGCGCTTTCATCGCATCCTCCTTCCAATCTGTCTTGGTACTTGTGATTTTCCACAGGTGGTGTCTTGTCTGCTGCTTTTCCTTGAGGAGGAGGATGTCTTGTGGATGATGTGTGCACTGATTGAAGACCTCCTTCCTCCGTCCTACTTCTCCTCCACGCTGCTGGGAGTTCAAACTGACCAAAGGGTTCTCCGCCAGCTTATTGTTCAGTACCTGCCAGCCCTGGACCGCCTCCTGCAAGAGCATGACATAGGTAGAGTGAGAGTGGGAGAGAAATGCAGTGCATACTGAGGACAGCTGTAGCCAACATGGCTGCTGAGGGACTTCAATAAACAGCATGTATTTCCCTCCTTATACATGCATACAGAGCTGTCGTTGATCACTCTGCACTGGTTCCTGACATCATTTGCAAGTGTGGTGGACATCCGACTGCTTCTTAGGATTTGGGACCTGCTCTTCTACCAGGGCTCGTTAATACTTTTCCAGGTCACTCTGGGCATGCTCAAGATCAAGGTATTTGCTCTCAGAATGTGTAATCGCCACACCTTCTCAAAGATAATGATAAAATGTTGTATTAATCTCTCATTATGCACCGATGGTTAGAGGCTATTTCATTCAGTAAATGTTAAAAATGAATGCTTGAATTTTCTTCTCTACTTCAGGAGGAAGAACTTGTGTCGTCAGAGAACTCCGCGTCCATTTTTAATACCCTATCTGACTTACCGAGTCAGCTGAGAGATGGCCCAGCTGTTCTTGGCGAGGCTATGAGGCTGGCGGGGACACTATCGCAGGACACTTTGGAAGCTCATCGACACAAGCATCTAGCCTACATCCTGAATGAACAAGCACAGTTTAGCAATGGAAATAACGCAACACTTAACACAAACTTCAACAAGGTCAGTCCCTTAATTATTATTGAGCTGATTCTCAGAACATGAAAATGACGTGTTTTTATATGTGCTTGTGTACGTTCAGGTGGTAAGGAGACAGTCTCTGCGCAGGAAGTCCACCCTGAGCTCCCTGCTCTTTGGGGAAGATGAGGCAGAGTCCCTCAAATCCAAAAATATTAAGCAAACAGAGCTGGTAGCTGCCCTGCGAGAGGCCATAGCGCACACTGCAGATCACTTTCACTGTTTGGACCCACGCCAGTCCAGCACCGTGAGTTCAAACACGGGTTAGGGCTCTGATGCTGGTGTCGATATGAGGACATCCCATTGACTTTTTTTTTTTTTGTACAGGACCTGACTCCTGACTATTCAATGGAGAGCCACCAGCGAGACCATGAAAACTTTCTTGTTGTCTCCCGCAATCGACGGAGACGTGCAAAAGCTTTACTTGACTTTGAGCGACATGATGACGACGAACTAGGCTTCAGGAAGAATGACATCATCACTGTGAGTCATGGCTCTCGCTCTCACTCTCACATACACACACACACACACACGTGAAACACTAAGTCTTGTTGCTGTACATAACCTCACCATATCTGATTCCTATTTCACTGTGTTTTATCTAACTCCCTCAGATTGTCTCGCAAAAAGATGAACATTGTTGGGTGGGAGAGCTCAATGGCCTTAGAGGTTGGAATGACTTCCACTGTCACATGTTCTGTGAACTGTTTTACATCATACTTACACTTTTTTCTCCTTGTTTCAGGTTGGTTTCCAGCAAAGTTTGTGGAGATCTTGGATGAAAGAAGCAAAGAGGTATGGCTCTGCTTGCATCACTTTTAGGCAAATAATCTGTCTTAATCTTAAAAATAATCTGTTCAGAAGATGTTTGTTAGTTTGAGCTATTACATAATTGAGCATCGTTTATTTTATGCATCCTACATATGAATCTGTACATTGTTAGAAACATTGCTTGTTCCTCTTCCTGTGCTCAGTACTCATTAGCAGGCGATGACTCTGTGACGGAGGCGGTGACAGATCTGGCCAGGGGCACACTGTGTCCAGCCCTAAAGGCTATCTTTCAACATGGTCTCAAGAAGACTTCTATACTGGGAGGGCCCTGCCACCCATGGTTATTTATAGAGGAGGTAGGGGAGATTTCTGCTATTGCTCAGTTATGAATCATGGTCTTAGGAGGTCTTCATCCGCTGTCTGTCTTCTGGTTGTCTGTCAGGCGGCCAGTAGAGAGGTAGAACGGGACTTCAACTCTGTCTACTCCAGATTAGTGTTGTGTAAAACCTACAGGTAATATATACTGTAGGCACAATAACTGCATTTTCTTTACCTAATGTTGTTGGATGGAAAAATAGGGTTTACCTAACATATTGTCTTGTTTTGTACCAGGTTAGACGAAGACGGGAAAGTACTGACACCAGAGGAGCTGTTATACAGAGTGAGTGAAGTCAATCCAGACTATATGTAGCAAAGAGACAGAGCTGTGTTTGAGTAGGTGCATGAGCATCCCCTGTCTGCGGTTCTTAGGCAGTGCAGTCAGTGAACATGAGCCACGACTCGGCACACGCCCAGATGGACGTCAAGTTCAGGTCTCTTGTGTGCGTTGGTCTCAAGTGAGTTTTACACAATGACACACAAAAATGGCTCAATGAATTGAGTCCACACAGATTGATTTTATCGTGTCCGTCTTTCCAGTGAGCAGGTGCTCCACCTGTGGTTGGAGGTGTTGTGTTCTAGCATAGCTGCGGTAGAAAAATGGTATCATCCTTGGTCGTTCCTTCGCAGCCCTGGGTGGGTACAGATCAAGTGTGAGCTCAGGTAAGAGAATTAAATGATTATCAAAGTCTTGTACTCATATTGACTATATGTAATAACATAAAAATGATGCTGTCCTTTCCTCAGGGTCCTTTCAAAGTTTGCCTTCAGTCTTTCCCAAGATTGTGAGCTACCTGACAAGAAGGAGGTGAGGACAAACAGATACCAAAGCATCCTAATAATGGAATACAGTAGTGAGCAAGTTCTGTTGAACAGAGAAGAACAACCTGATCACTTTATACTGTTACAGAATTCTGGTATTCTGGAGGCAGAAGTTATGATTGTGCTGGTTCAGCATCACCTCTTTAGTTGGGATCTATAGGTAACAGTAGTGAAACCATTGCTAGTTTATTCTCTACCTGTAGATTGAGGATCAAACTAATAATGTTCCCAGTTTCTCCTCCTTTCATTTCAAAAATATTTGTCACTTCTCACAGCTTCTCTGAATATCTTTTAAAGTAGCAACGCTTTAGCTAAATTATCGATATTCTATATCTGTCTGTGATGAACTTTTGATTTGTCTCTGTCCAGACTCCAGATAGTAACATCAACACATTTTTAATCAATCAAATGAGCTCTTTAAAATGTGTAAGTGAACACGTCTTCAGATTAAAGCCTCGCTAATTTCCTTTTGTTTCTAGGAGAAGGAGCAGAGACCACTGAAAGAGGGAGTGCAGGACATGTTGGTCAAACACCACCTCTTCAGCTGGGACATCGACGGTTAGAGGCTCAGCCACGGCTCAATCTCTCCTCTGCAGTGTCTGTGTATATTTAATGTTGCTTCATATTTTTCTTCCAGTCACAAACCTTTTTTTTCTGTTAGTAGGTGACTACTCCACACTGTCTGTCATAGTTCAGCATCAGCCGTGGTAATGCTGTTATGATGACTCTGAAACTTCCACATTGGCATAGATTGAGTGACCTGTGTAAGAGCCATGTGTGCAATAAGGTGCATACATGACTTATTCACATCCAGTATGAAATTTCACTTCGTTGTATACTATATAGTACAGAATTCTCTGTACACATTGGAAGCTAAAGTATTTCCTAAATGTTCGGCTTTTTAAAGCTGAGTGTGTTTCGTGTAGGAGTGAGGCATACGGTCCAAATGGAATGTTGATCATCACAACAAACAAGGCTTTTTTGACATGATGCTGAATTCCCCACGATGCTGTAACTTCCAAAATATGACCAAAAGAGAACATTCCTTCAAATGGAGCTGTACATTTAAAATATATTATATTATTAATTAATATTTTTGAAAGGACTGCTGCATACCTCAATATCATAAATTCAAGTAACTATTATGAAATCCTAATGTTGCACATGCCAAGCAAAGCCTTTTTGAATTGTAGTAGATCATGGTTGTGTGTGCGTGTGCGCTACCTTGACAGTGGTAGTAGGCAGTCTGCCCTTGTATGACATGTACATGAAGCAGATAATAAGTTTGTTACAATCTGCAGTAAATAAATGTTACATATCTACATTTAACATTTGTTGTTTGCCTGTTTAAAATGTAAAACGTATTTTTTAAATAATAAGCCGATAATAAGCCAAATGTTGTCTCGACAGCAAAGTTATTGTCCAGTTATTTTGACATAAAGCTCACTCGAGACAGCACTCCCAACCTCACTGTACAAAATGTTCCTTCAGCAAATGATGAACTGTTGTTTTTCGATTGTTAGTAAAATATAAAAACGGGAACAATGAAAGAGGTAAAATGTGTTTAAGTTAGTTTTAGTTTAGATTTTATTCCAGCTGCAAAATGAGATTAAAATGCCACTTTAGAAGCAACAGGCCATAACGCATGGGTACTAGATCCAAGAAGCATTGCAAGTACTTGTAATCATGAGCAGAGTGTTTGTTTTGTTCATACTACCTCTACTGGTGTAAGGATTGTACACTGGCGACTAACTGGTGAGAGCGTGATTAATACTACAGGTGGAGTAGGTGTAAAGAGCGTCCAAAAGTCAACGTTCGTATGTTAAATGTGACACTTATAAAAATGAACAGCTTATATTTCCATATGTGGAGTTTGAACTCATTATGTGCCTTCTGCTACATTCATTTTGTGATTTGCAAACATTTTGTACAATGGCATTTTTTTCCAATCAGCACAACTAACAGCTAATTTAAATATGCAGTATAAATAGTACATGAACTGTTTGTCATTTCAAATACAGAGGGAATGCATGGGGAGTTTGACTTATAGCTGCTCATACTGGTACTGGACCCTTGTTTTGAGTTTAGCCTCCCTCCCTGCCACTGACACAGAGCCAGAGGACTCGTAAACACACTTTAAATATGATTAAATTAAATAAATATTCATCCTGAGTGAGGCTAACCTCAAAGAAACACACTGCTGTCCATCCCTCAAAGCAAAAATAGGCAGCTGTTAAACTGCAATAAGGTTATATGCCTGCTGGTTCAGAGACATTCCCTTTTAAAAATAAAAGCTATAGGACCTAGTGTTCAAAGGCAGGGAGTAATAAGACTGAAAAGGGAGTTTTTCTCCAGACATCAGCATTTTTTATGGTTCGTGGAATGAAGACACTTGGTGGAGTGATAGCAGAGACGGAGGTTATAAGGAATTCAGGGGCAGTTCAGCAGCCTCCAATCCCTGCTGAGGAGGGAGCTGCTGTTGCGTTGGTGCTGCTGTTCTGACTTTTTCCTTTGTGCCTCTGGCCGCCCCTTCTTCTTCCACCTCCTCCGGACTTTGGCTACAATGGAGAGATAAGAAGCTCAGGAAGGTCTAACTTGTCTATTCAAACTAATGCTTCAATCCTCATTTAAATGCAAGCTTTGAATTCAGCCAACTTCCTTTGGAAAACATCTACTAGCTTTGAGGCTTTCCACTGTTATTTCACCAACTTTACCTTGTTTTCTTTGTTACCCTCTTTTATTTGAGGGTCTTCGTCTCCCTCTCCCTATGAAAGGCAGCCAGGCAAGCAAAGGTGAGAGTTCAGAGTGAAAGAATGAAGCAATGGCATTAGAGCAAGATGTTATGGGCAGATGGATACAGGAAAGAAGTGAAATGGAAGAGAAGACAGAGGTTAGGAACAAGTTCAGGAAAAACGGCAATGTTAGGTGAGACACACAAGTGGGGAAATCCAAAGATCCAAACCCATGCACATGTATAGTACATGTGCAGTGCAGTATGTACTGCAGTATTTCTTTATCGACTTGTGACTCACTGGTTGTGTCGTATTTGCTGTCTGTGCTATCGTTGCTACATCTTCGCCAGGTGCTGTGGTGCCGTCCTCTTTTCGCAGCGGTGCCTTTTTTGTGGACTGCATTTTGATTTGTGGAGGTTTGGAGTTCGATGGCAAATTATTGGTGGACTGCAGCAACTGAAACGATTTTTTTTGATTGAGCGTCAGCGATGCAAAGAGAAAGACAGTCAGATATTTGAGTAAAACACTGTGCAGCCCTTAGGGCTTCGTTACCTTAGTGATGGTGCCCACAGCCTTGGTACGTCCCTCTCTGAACACCAGTCTCTGGTCACAGTGCAGGTACTCGGGGGTCTTGATGAAACGGAAGTGGACTGAAGCCTTGTCTCCTGTCCGTAGACAGTCTCTGTTCATGGACAAGATGGTGGCTGTCTGCCTTATGCTACCACAGTGAACTGTTGAGTAGAGAGAAGCAAATGCAAGATGAGTAAAACGGGACATGTGCGTTAAATGATGTTTTATAACCTTGCTTCAAAGGTAATATAATAAAATTCACCATTAACAACCTAGTAGGTGATTGTGTGTGATTGGCACCCACCCATGGCCTGGTATCTAGGGGATATCGTAGTGGGGTGATGAAGTACCAGGATCTCGGCCTCAAACTCCCATGTTGCTTGTGGGCTCAGTCTTGGGGAAATCATCACCATGCCTTTCCTTATGGAGGAGCGCTTTATCTGTTTTACATTCAACAAAAACAAAGAACTGCTAGTATCCAATGCACACACAATGTACATGGTTTTCAATCTACACTGATCCTAACACAGTGAACCTACGTTAGACCTAAGTACCTTTGAATAGATGGGTTCCTTTTTTCCATCCTACCTTTTTTAGAGCAAATGAGGCAGTCTGGCCTCCTCTAACCTCCTTCACTGGCATTCTCTTGCGGTGGATTGATTTGACGGCGATAGGAATGAAACTTCCAAGGGGGTCCGGCCCCAGCAGCATTGTATCATTCAGGCGTATGAGTCCACGTAAAGTAGTTCCTGACACTACTGTTCCCACCCCCTGTAATATAAACAAAGCAGGTGTATTAGACAGCGTGTGGTGGGTATGTGATGTTTCACCCGGCAACAGTGCACGTACTGGTACAGAGTAGGTGTCATCTATCTGAAACTCGGCAGGTTGGTCATCTCGGTAGGAGGTCCGGGAGGAAAGCAGGTTGAGGAACATCTTCAGCAGGTCCATGTTCTCTCCAGTCACATTAGAGATCTGGAAGATAGGACACATCCTGGGGACACACAAATCACACACGGGTTACAACACACTCATTCTCACATTCACTCACATTCACTCACCCTGAAGCTGACTGAGACAGATTCATTACCTCTCTGAACTGAAGTTGGAAGCTGTGACTATAACATCGTCCTTGTTCTGTACCAGGACAGGAATCTTTCTACAGCCGGGAGACTTGAGTAACCTCTGCAGCAGCTTTAATGTCTCTGTTGACAGCAAGGTGACATCACAATATTAAGAAAACAGAAAAACAACAAATGCAGAAGGGAAATGGGGCTGTAGAATGCTGACCTTGCAGGATGTTGGCTGGACACATGTCTATCTTGGTTACCACAACAAACACAGGCACATTGAGAGCCAAGGCCAGGCCCAGATGCTCTTTAGTCATCCCCACAATACCTGCATTACTGCCCACCTGCAGAATGAGGCCAGTGTTAGTGATTTGTACTGTATCCATTAAGGGAGATTGCTTAATTTTTATAATTTAATAATATATTAGACCAAATGTTTTTAACAATTTTACTTCATAAATTATGAAACATGTCATTCTGACCATGAGCATGCAGAAGTCAGGTAGATGTCCAGTCATTCCAAACACTGTGGTCTTCAGGTATTTCTCATGGCCAGCCAGGTCAATGAATGTAATGACTTTGGAGGACTTCTCACAGATTTTGGTCCAATCCAGGCTTCCCCCATGACTATCTGGCTTATTCACCACCTAGGCACAGACACAGACGGACACGGTTTGATGACAACTAAGCTGCTGCGACACTGTAAACAGTAATTGATTTACTAAATATACACTTAGAACCATCTTTGTTTCTTATATGCGACATGCATTTAGGTGTTGACAGAATAAAAACATCTATTTCTCACTTCTTGCATGTAAAGTCCACTCCTGTTATGCTTGCAGGCTCTGCTTAATGCCAGTGTTTCATTTTGAGGTCACGTCACTAAAGCTGGCTTCTTGAACCAATATTGGCATTCCTTCAAATTAAATGAAATGACATCTAATAGACCTCTCTGCCCCTCACCTGTCCCTCCTGGTCAAACCCCAAGATATCGTTGCCCACACTGCTGGTTCTGCCACTCTCCATCTCGTGCTTGTGTCTAAAGAGCTTCTGACGGGCAAAGCCCCTGCCATTGTCCAGCTCTCCATGTGTTAACACTCCCAGCAGAGTACTCTTACCAGCATCCACATTACCCACCACTGCAACCCTATGAAATACAAAAGCAGTGAATTTAAACTGCACTAAGGAGGCACAGCTTTCAAATGTGTCTTGACAATATAATAAAAGTTAAAAGCTTTGCTCCTCATCACTAATTCAAAAGTGGGATGGAAGCAAACAATAGCTGTTAATACACTATTAGTGATCAATGAATATCATAGGAAAGAATGAAAACTGCATTAGCTGTGGATCTTAAAATTGGGACCAACACTGTGACCCCTGACATAACACTCTGAAGTCTGACCACTCACCTGACCTCCAGGAAGTCCAGCTCACCCACACGCCGGCGAATCAGATAGTCACGAACCAAACCGGCAGCTTCAGTGCGCTTTCGCAGGGGGATGAGGTCAGTGTCCAGCTGCTCGCACATAGATCGCACCGTGGCCACCGAAGCCTCCATATCTTTCTCATCCAGACCCCAGTCGCCACCGTCTACAACAGGGGAGGGAGGAGATAAGGACATCATTTAACAAATTGCTCCAGTGAGTTGGTTTTATCAGTATTGGCGCAAACTGACTAAAATAGGGAAAGAGGAGAAGAAATGATATTGCGATATAAACACAAGCAAAAGAGTTGCGTGTTTCTTACCTGAGCCCATCCCAATCACATAGATCGTCTCTCCACATCCCTCCTCCATTCTGTCCCGTAGCTGGCGTAGTAAGGAGTCATACTGCTCTCCGTTTGGGCTCACAAGTGCCAGCTATTTGGGGAGGAAGAGAGAGAACGCTGACTAGAACAAATAGGTTCAGTGCAGATACTGAAACAAAAGTGTTCCCCACATGCAAACACAGCTGCTTCTCTTCCCAGGGATCATGACTCCTATTTGTTTACACTTGAAACACACAGTTGGTTTATTCACTCCTACACAAAGTGCTAAAACATGTGAAGGACTATGCTATGACTAATATGTGGAGTAGTAAAGTATAGGTTTATAGATCAAGTTACAACACAACACCCACTGACGCACACGCTGATGAAACTGATAGAAGGTACACAACACAACACAATACGACACAAAGAACTTCCTCCCTGATGCAACTGTGAGCAACCTGTTTAGAGGACTGTAATGTGCAGTTTGACCTTTGAAAACAATGCTGTTCACACACAGGATGACATGCGGTGCCTCCCATTACTCTGTCACTACATCAAAAACGCTCTCAGGATTGTTGTCGTTTCAGTCATAACGGCGTTATGACTCACGCGCTTCGGTGTTGGCTCCGGTTCAGCAGGAAATACCCCAACACAGCATGCTGTGCAGCCTGCGTGTCACTGGGTCAGGCCAGTGTTTTGGTTCGACTGACACCACAGCTTTTAGCCACACATGCTGCGCTAGCATCTCGCGCTAGCTTCTAGGAAGCGCGGCTAATGCGTTAGCTTCATACGCGCTCAGGCAACAGTTGACCACAACTAGCTATTTTCGTTAACGTCAGCAAAAGCAGTCCCCGCAGACCACGGACCCCGTCGTGCATATTACTTAGTATTAAGTTACTCCTTTGCTATAATGCAACACAAAATACTCTGTGTTGTTCCTACGTGACTCAGTTTAGTGAGCCGTTTGTTTCATTCATTCATTCGCTCCGCAGCGCTAACGGCTACACGTACATCCAGGCCTAGCTAGCCGTTAGCATTACCTTGCTAGTAAAGTCAACCCCGCGCTCCACGGACTCGCCATTCAGCGCGTCCCCGTCCTCGAAACACTCGTCCCCGACGTCGTCCGCGCATCCCCCTCGGTCCGGTGCGAATATGCTGGCGGGGACCAACGCCTCGGGCAGCGGCATGGAGCCAGGCTCATACGGTACCGATGCCATTTCTCGGTTGGAGCGATCGCTTGGAGCCCGTGTTGTTTGCGGTGACAGTTGGCAGCCGAGCACCGACACACACCAGCTACTAGAGGAGCCGCTTAACGACACGACAACTACACAGTCATAGCTGCACAAAGTCACAATGTACCTCTCACTGGAGTCAACACACTACAGGGCTAACTCTGATGCACGTACTGTCTGTTTTTATTTATGCTATTTAAAATGAAACTGCCATCATCTTATTTATATTAATGAGGGGGCGGGGCTACATGCGTGTTCACGCCCCCTTTTACAAACACGCCCCATTGTCTTATTGGCTGAATGTGTAACGCATGGTGTAATCGCACTGTAATACTAACACTTATGTATTTGTAATACTAACACTTATATATTTGTAATTGTTAAAATAATGTTATACACAGTTATACACAATCACACAATTATGTTATACACAGGTTATGATTCCTTGAAGTTTCCTTAGAGATGCTGTGACAAGCTGCCTGCCAAGGTGTGTGTGTGTGTACGTGTGTGTGTGTGTGTGTGTGTGTGTGTGTGTGTGTGTGTGTGTGTGTCCTCTCTGATCTGCTGATAGTCTTGAGACTGGGTCTTGGGGCAAGCGGAAGCATTTCACAGCTCTGCGGCACATTGGACTGGATTGGCGCTGATGCAATAACTATGTAACGAGTCATATTCTGCTGACTTATCGTCCTGAATATCTCATGTATAAAAGATTAATCGTTACATTGAGCTATAGTTACAAAAAATAAGCCAACAGAGGATCTGTAGAGCATACTGGCCTCAAGCGAACCGGTCACAGCAGACTCTCTGACCCAGAATATGGCTGAGCTCAGGTTCTGTTAGAGGAAATGGCCCAAAGCTCCTCCTGGATGGTGCAGGTTTAATCCAGACTGTTGTAGTTCAGACACTATTACTGTAGTAGTAGTGGTACTAGTAGTACTACTAGTAGTAGAAGTAGTAGCGCAGATTGTGTGTGTGTGTGTTCAATGAAGTCATGAAAAACCATGATTGTTTTTACTTTCCTGTGTATGTTCATATTTGTGCATTTGATCACAAGTACAGAAAACTAAATTATGAAGAAGCGTTCATGAAGCTGTTTCTTCTTCCTCCACGTGGCAGAAAACAGTACACCAGAGGTCAGGCTTTGGCTCGGACGCTGACCATTTGTTGGAACGCTTACCGACACCAGATGCTTGAGATCAAATCATGCACTTACTGTAAGAACAGCTGAAGTTGCAGTAACTCCACTGATATGCACTTGAAAAATGCTTTTCTGTCAGTGAACGAAATTTCCCTATTGTGGGACTATTGAAGGTTTTCTTATTCTTATGAATATAACAAAGGAGGTGTTGTTTACTAATCGGAAAGCACACTGTCCATCATCTGATACAGTATGAGCTTAGACAGTTACTGCTTTATATTTTTGTGTAACAACCCTAATACATCATAACCAAACAAATAACAGCATATTATCCAGCGGACAATAACATTATTGTTGAGTCGAGCTCATTTTGATTGTTGTGCATTTCCAATGAGGGGAAATGCTGCCACATAATAAACACAGGCACCAGTAGAAATTCTCTTATCACCACAACATATTTGCAGAATTGATTTTAACGCAGCTATTTGTTGCTTCGATCCAAGTTAAAGGAATCTTACTTAAGTTCTTATCATTCCACCTCCCCAATGTGGTAATAGTGATAAAATTATTGGCAGTGAGTCAGAGATGTCAGTCGTCCTTATCATTTGACTCAGTGTCAACAATTCACGTTTGTCCATTTCCCGTCTCACATCGTCGGGGGCCAAATGCTGCCATATGATCCTGCCTGGTTACAGTCAGCTGGTATTAAGGCTCCTGCCTGTGCTAAATATTTGGTCATCTTCCAGGCAACACATGCATTTCTATTTCTGTCGGCCACGCGGCCTCATGCTCCCTCTCACAGTCAAAGTCAACACCAGTAGGTTAAAATCTCTCAGTCCGATGTCAACAAATCAACCATTGCTAAATATCTGTACTTGCGACGGTTTGCAGCCACTTGTTAAAGGCTAAATGATTATTTAGAGCCTATAACGTGGCTTTAGTTTAATGAGCTCACCCTATTTGCCGCTTGAGCCGTCGCTCACTGTGAAGGACCCGCCCACTCTGTACTGTACTGTATATAGCTTGGCCTGTGGGGCTGCAGAGGCCATGCCTGCAGCTCTCTGGGTTCTTCTCAGCTCTTCTCGTTGATTAAATCTGCAAAGATGATGAAAGTGAGTATCATTTCAACATGATGCCTGTTTTAAATGTTCTATTTTATTACTCCTCTGAATAGGAAGTTTGGCACATACAGTATTCTAACTGCACAGTGACATCTGCAGCCGGGTTTAATGTGCCAACTCACTGCTGCTGAACGAGGCTTTACTCCAACGTCTTGCCTCGTATCCTTTGACTCCAACTAGGCTCCAATACTCGCTGTTCTTCTCCTTTGCTTTTCTTTTGCCTTTTATGGTGAAACTATTTGCTACAGAGCTCATTGAGCTGCACATGCATCACTTTTTACTTGAATGATGTTAGTTTAAATACACTGCAGCAGAAATGCTTGGTCACTTTCGTGCATTTCATTCTCTCAGCCTGTAGACTTCTTTTGGTCCGAAACCTGACTTGATTACATACTGCACCGTGCACGATGGCTGTGAATGATTCTGGCTTTTTTACGTGGCTTCAGGGCCTGGACGTTTGGAAAAAGCCCAGACGAGTAAAGACAACGGGCTTAAATAGTATTGGAGAATAAAATGAACTCATCAAGTGGAGGTTAAAATAGATGCTGCCGTACTGTCAGCAGCGACAGAGAGTGGAGAGCATTTTTGCATGTTAAGGGGAGTTTCAATGTCAGATTTATTTTCCATTACACATTAATTTCAGTAGGTGGCCGTTATTCCAGTGGAGAAGCCTCACTCGAGCGTTTCTGGTTTTGTGGCCGTCAGTGATTGTTGGTGTAATACCATAAATCATGTTGCACGGTCGGGTTTGTGGTTTGTTGTAGTGGCGGCGTGGTGGAGAATGCAGGGTGGCAGCCAGCCCATCCCTGCTCTCCTCCAGCTCCAGTGTCACATGCTCCACACAAGCTGCACGGATGGAGGGAATGAAATGAAACACGTGTTTTCTCCTCCTCTGGGTTGTTCGTCAGCGTGTCTATGAACAGAGGACATTGCAGTTTTTGCATCCGATCTTTTCACTGTGGCTCAATATCTTAATATTTCTTGTTAAACTGTGCTTGAGAACAAACTGGACCAAAGTGACTTTTCTATCATTTCCTCTGTATTTCACAACCAGACACGAGCCGCTGACGTGCAATTTCTCAATCGTAACAGTTCCGTTTATTCAGATCAGAGTGAACCTTCGACCCTTTAGGAAAATGTTGCTCACTTTCAGAGTAGCCCCTCATCGTTTTTCACCACTTCTAAACTTGCCTTGATTGAAAACACATGTTCTGTAATTCCGAAGGTGACTCGAGCTTTGGAGAGAGAGCGCTGGCTGAGGTTACTGCCAGAGAGCTTCTCTGCCTGCAGCTCCACACAATGACTTAGTCCACTAATGCTTGGTTTTTCTGCACAGGGTGTGATCATACAGAACATGTCCTTCAAGGTTGGACAGACCATGACCATCGTTGGAGTTGCCAAACCTGATGCTGGAGAGTAAGTAGTGATTCTATTAACGCCTCGAATCATTGAATCAAATGCTGAGTTGAGCTGAACACAAGCCCCATTCTTCACCTATTTACTAGTTGTATATCAAAACAGCAGCAGTGCTGCCACTGAGCTGCAGGTGTGATACTATATCATGTCAAAATGCGAACAATGCCTTTCTTCAGCTTTGCAGTGAACATCGGCCCAAACAAGGAGGAGATTGTGCTGCACATCAACCCTCGTTTCAATGCCCACGGAGATGAAAACACTGTGGTGTGTAACTCCTATCAGGGCGGCATCTGGTGTGAGGAGCATCGTGAGGGAGGCTTCCCCTTTTCCCAAGGGGAGGAATTCAAGGTAAGAGGACGTGGGTGCTTCACTCTGCTGTACGTTGGTCTGCCTCGGAACTGGACCCTAGTCTGTCTTTTATTGTTCCTCTCTCCCTGTGCAGATCATCATTGAATTCACCCCTACAGAGTTCCTGGTGACTTTACCCGATGGCTCCAACATTCACTTCCCCAACCGCATGGGAGCGGAGAAGTACTCGATAACCAACATCGAGGGAGACGCTCGCCTCTGTAGCTTCGAGATCAAATAAAGCCCCCGTGAGCGGCTGGAGCTTGTCCTTCAGCGTGCCCTTCATCCGCTCACATTTCGGCCCCACGTTTCACTACCTTCACACATACACGTCCCATGACACGCTCGCCACATGCGCCATTATCCTGCTATGCAAGAATTTATCTCGTTAACACGTACAGTAGATGCTCCGGTGACGCGGAGGGAGATCAATGAGACTTTATCTGGCTCGTATCTGCTCCACAGCGCGATCGCTTGTCTTTTACTGTGTCCGCTTAGACATTCCACGTTTATATCTGAGAAGAACGTGCGCCTGTAAACACATATTAAAATGTGACCTTTTACGAACAAACTGTACTTGGGTTATTTCTGTGACAGCCACATTTTCAGCAGTTATAACACACTCACACTCAGTAAAAATAACAGTAAGTTAAACTAAGTATGTTTAACTGTGTGTTCAATGCAAATACAATTTTATTAAAGACATTTATACTTTACATTTATGTTTACATTTTCTGCTAAAGTACAGTGTACTTTTACTCTACATTGAACTGGCAACACACACTTACAGATGTCTGCCACTAGATGTCACTGTTGTTGTGTAAGTGATGTGGAAGAAGCTAAGGAGGCAGTTGCGGCCACACTCTGCCTACAGTATAGTGACTCCTAAATGAGTTTGATGGTACGAGGTGAAGATAAAGCGTGGAGCGATATCTTGGATCAAATCATTAAATATTGCTGTTCTCAGTAAATTGTGCTTTGCACGCGTGCAGAGTCGGCAAAGTGTGCGCGTTTTGGAGGCTGCTGTGTATTTTAACCTTTTAATCTGATGTAACATTAAGCAATGTGCATGAGGCTGGTTTGAGAGAGAAGAGACAGAGAGTGAACAGAAAATGAAGAATAGATTCAGTGTGAACAGACTGAGTCAAGACGAAGACTAATGGCATCAGGTCTGATGACCTTTTTAGTCCTGTCAGGGTTTTATTACCAGCTGTGCGGCTTTTAGTGCTCGCTCTGACGTGGTTTACAGGTGTGTGTGTGTGTGTGTGTGTGTGTGTGTGTGTGTGTGTGTGTGTGTGTGTGTGTGTGTGTGTGTGTGTGTGTGTGTGTGTGTGTGTGGGCTAGATTAATAGGCAGGCAAACCCCTCTTAGGTTTAAGGGAATAAATAAATAATTTACATGTAATTTAGGGGGAGACGGAATGTGAGCACAAGAAGGAAGACCAGTAAAAGGCAGAACAAACAAAACTAGAGACAAACTTATTAAAAAGAACAAACACGGCGTGGAAGTTCTGTGATTCCTTCAAAGCACTAGAAAGCACGAGTGGGGGCTTTTATGTGTCAGTGGTCCATCTTATGATCCAGCTGTTTTCCAGCGTGTGTGGGAAACCACTTGGCAGAGTGGGTGGGGGTCTCCCACAGCTCAACGCCTCGGCTCCGCTTCCGTCTCGTTCTGTGATCCTCCTCGTATATTTTCCCCTCCTCTTTCCTTCTCGTCCGGTGATTCTCTTCTTCTTCTCGTTTTCCTTCTGGTTCCCTGTCGTCAGCCTTCTCCTCCTTCCCTCCGTGTCTTTGTTGGACTGGGCCCGTCCCTCTTCCCACATCCTAATTGGAAATAAGCCATTTTAACACTTCCCCTCTTCATTATTTTGTGGGAGACAAAATCAATATCCCAGACTGTGTTGTTAGTGTACGTGAGTATTTGTGTTTATTCCTCAGTCACTCAGATAATAAGCGTGTGGCTGGAGACTGAACTCTGCTTCTGACCCTTTTTGTTTACTGGGACAGACAAAAGAAATAGGATAAGGTTTGGTGTGAACTGTCACAGAAGCAGAGAGTTTGGACACCAGGAAGTGGCTATGAACAGAAGGAGTTGAAGTGAGGACCAACTCCAAGAGGGAGAAGAAAGGGTCCAGAAAAGCCCGGGAGGAAGGAAAGTCAGTGTGTGTGAGTGAGTACTTTGAATGAGCAAATGATCAGAGGGAAAATCTGAAAGAAATGATGAAGCAAAAGCTAATGCTAATAAAAAATGTGTAACAATCAGTATGGTGATTCTTATTGATGATCTTATGATCATAATTTCTGTATTACGTTGATTTTTATGTACATGCCTTATTGCAGGAGTTGTTTACCAGGTAAAGGTTAAAGAGTTCAAAGGTGTAACTAAGTACATGCTTTGATAAATCTGATGCGTAAGCTGCATTCTTGCAATTCTGCTCAAACTGGGTTTGCAAAATAAAAAGGGTCAGATGGAAAGAACCCAGAAATACCTAGATTATTGTGCAAGGCAACGTTCATGTCATGACTGGGCATGTGTATTGTGCGGTTGTGATTGGATAACATTGATCACGCTGTGAAGGTAACCAATGAGAGAATAGGATGATGTAAGACAGATAGATCTCCCCTTTATCAGCCTTCAAAGACCACACCATAACGGGGTTGAGTGACGCAGTGAAGCGCACACGGGAGAATAGGAATTGTTTTGAATTGAAATCTTTAACTTTGATTGATCTATCACTTGCCGTTTGCTTTTGCTGAACAGCGTCCTTTCATCAATCAAACTGGGAAAAAGGTGTCCTCAAATGAACCCGTAGCCTCTCCTCTGTGATGTAAAGTACCAGATCATGTGACTAAGTCCGGCGGCACGAGGAAGACTCTTGTCAGTTTATTGCAGACCCATAAATCAGTATCTGACCACTGAAAGCATTTCTAGCATCCATAACAGCAGTTACATATAAGAAGGAAGCTGCTATAACTCATTGTGACTCCTTGGTATCTGTAATCTTCTGGTCTGTGCAGGCGCTACTGAGGGTGAAGCAGGGTGGACGTGAGGATTCAAAGCAGTGAATTAACTGGATGAATTCCTTCACTTGGGCCTAAGTTAGATACCTGTATCTGTCACACAACACACAGGCCGACAGATCAACCACTTTAAAGTGTGAGGCCGACCCTGTTAATGCATGGTTTTCAGTCAGAGCATTGGTCCAAATTATGTATTGACCTAACGTGTTTTTATAGCTTTTTTAGAAAGGTTTTTGGAGTATTCTTGATAAACCTGACAGTAATATGTCTCTGTATCTGAAGTTGTAGCAGGTATCTAGTCTACAGAGGCTAGTGAGCTGGTGCTGGGGATTCCTGGAGTGAAGAATCTGAGTTGTCATCTCTTCATCCATGGGTTGTAGATGAAGGCAGAGTTTCCTGATGGATAAAACACTCACTGTATGTTGGATGTAGACCACCTGTGGAATAACTGATTTACCATTTGAGCAGAAATCTGTTTTTTGTGTGTGAAATACTCATTAAGAATCTTTTTAAACAATTGAAATTTTATTTATATTTGCACATGCTTTTTTATGGTTGGTTCAACTTTACAGCTTACCATATTAGAAAGAGAAAAACATGTGATTTCAATACTATGATTTCCTGAATTAACGCAGCTATTTGTTGCTTCGATCCAAGTTAAACAAATCTTACTTAAGTTCTTATCATTCCACCTCCCTAATGTGGTAATAGTGATAAAATTATTGGCAGTGAGTCAGAGATGTCAGTCGTCCTTATCATTTGACTCAGTGTCAACAATTCACGTTTGTCCATTTCCCGTCTCACATCGTCGGGGGCCAAATGCTGCCATATGATCCTGCCTGGTTACAGTCAGCTGGTATTAAGGCTCCTGCCTGTGCTAAATATTTGGTCATCTTCCAGGCAACACATGCATTTCTATTTCTGCCGGCCACTCGGCCTCATGCTCCCTCTCACAGTCAAAGTCAACACCAGCAGGTTAAAATCTCTCAGTCTGATGTCAACAAATCGACGGTTTGCAGCCACTTGTTAAAGGCTAAATGATTATTTAGAGTCTATAACGTGCACGATTTGAAACGATTGAATTATATTTGCACATGCTTTTTTTATGGTTGGTTCAACTTTACAGCTTACCATATTAAAAAGAGAAAAACATGTGATTTCAATACTATGATTTTCTGAATTAAAGTGTTTTCCAAAGCTATAACAAACTTATCTTCACACTCCAATGTGCAATGTATAGGTTACTGAGGTAATTTAGTCTGGGGGTTTGAGGGCAGAAGCTTTTGCAGGGCTTTTCAGATGAAAGATGTTGTTGTTGATGACGATGTTAAAATTTGATAGAACAAATACATAACCGCAAATCACAAGTCGTTTTAGGCTGTGACACAGGACGGGGTAATAACAGACATGAGCATGTCTTATTGTGTCTTATTGTAGGGATCACCCTGCTAATGACTAATGCGCGATAACAGCTAAAGGCTGTAGAAAATACACGATACACAACCACACGATTCCGACTGACCAGAGACCCAGACCGGAGACCCAGACCGGAGACCCAGACCAGAGACCCAGACCAGAGACCCAGACCAGAGACCCAGACCGGAGACCCAGACCGCTCGGGTGGTCCGGGCGACGTGCATGTATGCGTGGTTACAGCAGCAGCTCACAGCAGCACATTTCAATAGGACAAAGCTCCGTCTTCCTGTAGCCGCTCGAAGGACGATAGCCATTAGCTTTTTCCCACAGGTGTGTGGTTGCAGCAGCCCACATTTCAGCGGGACAAAATGGGGAAAAAAGGAGGAAATGCACTTCTACCGTGCTCATTGTGTGTAAATGTGACCCATAGAGTCATTGGAACGCTCCAGAATGTCTACAAAGTGCATGATCAGTCCCCTTTAAGATGATGTCTCAAATGTTACACGACCGGCGAGTTGTTAAGACACTCAGATCCTGCATCTTACATCCATCCATTTTCCAAGCCGCTTATTCCCATATGCGGGGTCGCGGGGGTGCTGGAGCCTAACCCAGCTGGCTATGGGCGCGAGGCGGGGTACACCCTGGACGGGTCGCCAGTCCATCGCAGATCCTTCATCTTCTGCCTTTCAAAGCCCAATCAGGCTCAACAACAGGTGTATGTGTTGTTCCATCTCATGTCATTTAATGACTGTGCTGGACGGTTAACGGTCCCATCTTTCCATCACCTGAGCCAAGTCGCTCATGCAGTGTGTGAGAAAATGTCCTGAAATGTGTGCAATGGAATGATTCACCTCAGCTTACATAAAACCTTTGTCTATATTTAGCGTCAGCATGACTCCAGATTTCTGCACCGGAGCTATCAGCCACACTTTGAGATGTGCGTGGGTCCGCCCTGAGCTGACTGCAGTCCAGGATTTACTGTATGCTCCGCAGGCCTGCCTCACCTCAGGCCCGCTCCTGTGTTGGTGTGATGATAAACTTAAAAGCAACTGTTGAGTTACATCTTCGTGGCAGTGTTTTCATGGGGAGTTTAAATAAGGCCAGGTTTTATTTGCGCTGTATAGAAGCCATGAAATAAAAAGAAAGCTACAAACATAACGGCTTTTGCTGGAGAAGAGGGAATGGCAAACGGGCTGCAGGAGTGGTCCCGGAGGAGCAGTGAACACGACGTCCTACGTGGAAAGGCGACGGAGGAACCGCAGACGCAAACAAACCGATAAAGAAGATGAAGCCGGTGTGTGGTGCGTGTGTGGACGTGGGCAGGAAACCAGTGGTGCAGTATAACACCCTCGCATGCGTACCGGTGTCACACGCTGCATTACTATGCTGCAGCGCATGAATCTGCTGGAAAATGTCTGTTGTCCGCGAAGGAATCGACGAGTGCAACGTTATTTAGACATTACAAGGTGCTGAGTCATCAATATTCTATGAAGCAGTGTTTTGATGTGTGTTCCCATAAAGCCAGGTATGAGATTCAGTAGTTTATGAATCAGAATCAGAAATGTTGGTTTGGTTCTAGTGATATAAAAGAACGTATATATATTCTTAATATAATGAATAACACAAATCTAAGAATGGAGCCCTGTGGAACACCTCCATGTTACTTGGTGACCATTTCTATCCATAACCGTGATCCAGCTGTCCTGTACAGTGCTCTTCCCCTCCTAGCGTTGCACAGGTTGCAGGTTCCACGCCGTCATTGAGCAGCCCTGCGGTGACTCTGTGTGTGTCTGTGCGCGCAGCAGCGCAGGTGACCTTTAACATGGAGTAAGCCCTTTAAACACCGCCGATCCCTCCCTGCTTCCCTGGATACATGTAGGTTATATCTGAAAGGTAATGTCATCAAAGCAGCTTGAACTATAGATCCCGCTGACGCAGCACTTTTCAGAACAAATACAGCATCTCATCACAGGGATTTCAAGTACAAGTGGACAATAGTGGCATCTGCACACAATGAATAAATATACTCCACATTATAGTGCTTCTTCTCTTCCTTTGTGTGGCAGAGATGAAGAGCGAGGCAGACGCTGCCCCTATGATGCACAGTTAATCACTTTTAACCTCCAGGCAGATTTGTAATGCACCTCACACACACCGTGTCAAAGTCACTCACCCTGTTTACTTAAGGTGTCTCATGGGCAGGGATGAAGCTTATCTCCCTAATGCTAACAGATGTGCTCTGTCAACCTGGCAGGTTTGATTTCAGTGACTTTCAGATATGGGTTCCACACCAGGGTCACTGGGCTGATGCTGCAGGCTGATTGACAAGTTGTATCATATCTTAAAATGTCGTGTTACGTTGGATTTGAAGTCTCCAGGATGCAGCGCAGGAGGCCCTGACCTGGCTGCTCTATAAATACAGTCCTAACCTTGCTCCTCACTGAGCATTACACAGTTTTTATTTTATCAGGGATGATTAAGCTCAGAGCGTTTGGACTTATCTACGAATGCAGCCAGGGGACCACCATGTAATTTACAAAGTCACTTGGGTAAATCTAATTATTTGATTGTCTAAGTTTTAAACTTGATTTAGCTCAAGACCTCGGAACATAAATGATGGCTGTGTGAGTCAAGTATTCATTACAATGCATTGATCTGGCTCCATGTGCAGACCAACGAGGGCATAAATCCTCCTCTTGCGAGCGTGTAGTGAGTCACGACCAGCCCTTTATAACCTAAATGCTAAGTTACGCCCGAATCACAATAAAGGAAACCTGGGCAGCGCCGTCCTGACGCTGCGACATCCACACAACCATAACATGAAATAATCTGTGGGCAAAGACGTGGGTGTTCCGTGATTCATCTTTAAAATACAATGTCCCACCATCCAGAAAACCTAAACAATAAAAGATGCGTCTTGGATTTTTTTTTCTTCTTCAGATCAATAGGAGCTGAGCTGTCAAAGAAAACATTGTTCTAAATGACGGCGTTGACAACGGCCACATTATGACTGTGGGTGTGACAGTGATAGAATAAGCACGAGGAGCCATGAGCTCCGCCGTGCTTTTAATCCTGATGGGACTCACATCCACGGGGGAAAACGCGTCAAACTCCCTGTTCGTCGACGTCCCATCGCTCTCTGTGGTCCAGCTTGTGTACAGTCACGTCTCACTCCTACAGAATCTGAGACTTTTATTTTCTTAAAGTCAGTTCTGACCTTTTGTGTTTCCTGTTCTCCGTGTGGCCTTTACAGTTATTCTCCTTTTGGCTCCAGGTCCAGTAGCAGTGACATCATGTTATTTCTCAGTATTTTAGTGAAATCATTCACGTTCATGTCCCTTTTCCCTCTTCGCTGCCGTATCTGATCCCCCCGATCACCTTGACCCCTTCACACCTCCCCCCGAACTCATCTCCTCCTTTATCTGCTCCATTGCCTCCCGCCACCGTCACCAGCGCGCACAGGCTCATCTGAGCAACTGTGCCTCGTAATCTCCCCCCTCGGGCGCCGTGAGTCAGGTGTGACCACATCTCTGGAATGCCACACGCCTGCGCCGCGCCGCCGCCCACCGTGTAACACGCCGCCCAGGTCCCCGGGCAGATATGGGTTTTATATCAGCACAGCCGCCGCTCCCTCGCCCCCTGTGCTGTGGTGTGTGTGTGTGTGTGTGTGTGTGTGTGTGTGTGTGTGTGTGTGTGTGTGTGTCCTGTACACTGTTCAAATCATGTCAATTAGAATCAGTATGTTTTGGTGCCACACACGCTGTCAGGGCATGACGACAGACACTCCAGCTCCAACCTTCCCTATGTGTTTTCCAGCTGCACCCCCCCCCATCCCTCCCCCACCCACAAACCCACAGAGCTCTCCTCATGCTACGTTTCTCGCATGTCTCACTTGGATCAATAAAAGCCAGCTGCGTAATAGAATTAGGCCCTAATGGAAAGTACAAACTAGCTTTCTATTTACTGAATCCCTCCAGGGGGGCTACGGGCGAAGCCAAGGCTATGAAATGGGACTTGAAGACGTATGTGCATGATGATGGTTCGTGCTACTGCGTGCGCACATGTCTGTGCATGCGGAGAGGAGATATACTGTAAATAGACTTTAAATCACATCAAAATTGGTTTAAGTTCCTCAGCTGCTGTCTCGGAGTCAGGTAAATTGATTATTCCAGCGGTGATGAATATGGCTGGGAGCGGCAGAACTAACAGCATTCAATGTGTCTGCATGTATATAAATGTGCCTCGTGGCTGCAAGCGGCTTAAATTTGTTTAAAAATTGTCTTGGCTTTGGAATATTTCCTAATTATTATTAAATTATAATTTAAGACAGATACAGTACATGTACAGTATTAGCAAACAATATCCAACACGATTGTTAGATTTCGTTCAAATCTGAAGGAAGCCACGCCCTGATTAAAAAACATAAATGCATCGTTAAATTAAAGACTGCAGACAAACTCTTGCATTTCTACCAACCATGGATCACGTTCACCCGAAAGCTGGTGTTTGAAACTGAAACGCTAGCTGCCAGTGTGCAGAACCAGCCGCACACAGCTAAGCAGGCAGTCCATGAGTCCACTGAGCAAAGCAGCAGCGCTGGAGTTTAATCTTGAGGATTGCTCCGGTCGGGATTGAATGTTTTTAAACTAATGATGGTAGATTTCTCACCTATCGACCCTGATTGTCCTCACTTTCACTCTCCAGTCGCCCTTTGCTCCAATCTCCACTCTCTAGCAGTCGCTTCACAGGATATTCATCATGACAGTGTGTGATTTTCACACGTGTGTATGTGACTATCAGCCACTAAAGTTACTGTTTATGTGCAGATGAGTTTTCACCCTGAGCATTGACTGAGCCTCACACACACACACACACACACACACACACACACACACACACACACACACACACACACACACACACACACACACACACACACACACACACACACACACACACACACACAGGCAGCTTGTCACAGCATCTCTAGGGAAAACAACCTGTAACACAGTGCGCATCCATGCTGACATGTTAAATATATGCTGGCTACTATATATGATCGTGTTTGTGGTCAACCTGGGGCTGAAGATGGACTTCCTATATTCCTATACAGCGGCTCCAAGAATGTGATTCAATATGAAACAGAAAAGTGAAGCACAGTCTAGTGAAGAGCTGCATGTAGGTGCCATAAAAATCCAGGAAGCCTGGAACAACCTCTAAGCATATGTTGCTATTTTGTGGTCGTCTTCATAACCGGATACTGGATTTGTATAAATTGGCAGGTTGTAGTAAAAATCAGGCACCGTGTTATTATCCCAAGTAAAAACACACCACTACTTTCCGTGACTCATGTTTTGCTGCCGTCTTATTTCCCCTGCTCTGTTTCTATGTCATTGCTCCGCTTTGTTGTGATGCCAGCCAGCCTGAAATGAAGTGGCTTGATGCGTCGCGACCTTGATGTGATGGCATGTGATGAGACGCTGGGCGACATGATGGGCTGTGATGTGATGCAGTGCAACATAATGCAACAGCTCTGGCGCTCACGTTGTTCGGTGTGTGCCTCCGACTCGCAACAGGACTTATTCTTATTCTTGAAACACGCGGGGCGCCTTTCTTTGTTTGTTTGTTGCGCCTGCTAATTGCCTGACCCCAGCATTGTATAGCCTCATAAGGACTAACACAGCCAAAGCACAGAGTCAGCAAGATACCCCCCTCGATTCCAACTGTGTTCCCTAAACCTCAATTATTCACAACTTATGAATAACGCACTTTAGTTGAAGCTGGCAAGTGGGGGTATTTTTGCACATGGTGTCTTGAATTATTCATAAACTCACAATAGCAAAACATACAATTTTCATGCCTCCAGTCTTTTGCTTTTGCGGGGAATAAAAGTGCCATAATAAATAATTTGCTGTCAATACATGTGGAAAGTGTCTGAAGCTGTATGCGTGAGCATGGCAGCTGCTTTCTGTAGGAATAAACTAGCATTTATTGTCAAGATCACAGTTGATCCATAAATTAACTTTTTTTTTTTTTATGAAACATGTAATTTGTTGCCAGTGGCTACTGCTCAAACTAGAGAAGGTGCAGTGGTGAGAGCAAAGTCTGGTAAAAAGCCAGTGTGGAGTGAAGAACTCGTCAGGAAGCTGACCAAGCGTTTTGACCCCTCTGTGAAGAAGGTTAAGGCAAATAAATGGAGGAACAAGAGAGTAATGGCTTACATTAATGTGAGTCTTTTCCAAATGAGGCGTTTTCAGCACCCTGGACAGCGCTGGAAGGGTTCTCCTCGCATATTAGCTGTCCGCGGTGCTGAAAGAATAAAAGTGACTGGAGGAAGACTTTCTACCGTGTGTGTGCAGCGTGGACCCACCGCCCCCTTATCCACCCCACCACCGCCACTTGCAAATGAGATTTTCCGTCCAAGCTGATTTTTCATCTGCATTAAGCCCTCTGGAGGCGACTCCCCGTCTGCCCCCTCTGTAGTTTCCTCACACATCACGCGGTTGACTCCACTTCCTTCAGCTGTTTGGAGCTAATACGACGTACAGTATGTTATCTGTCATGTGCCAACTTACCGCCACCCACTCACCAACCTGAGCCGCGGCGCACTTCGTCGGGAGCCCCCACCTCCCCTCCCTGTTCCCACCGCTCCTCGGTGCCTAAATCGAAGTTGTTCATGCGTGATTCTACTGCGGCTCCTCGTTCGCTTGTCCGATCTCATGAGGACGCGAAACGCTGAGCCTTATTATTCACCTGTGCGCCTGTGTGGACCATTTGTGTTGCGCATCAACGCTGTGCGGGTGCACGTCCCCGTGCGAGCGTCCCTCCCGCCTGCGCGCTGGTTATTGTGGTCTAAACATCAAATATGAAATCCGCCATCCATAATTTTCACACCGAATACCACAAGCACGTGCACGCGCACGGAGGCGACGTTGCCAGTCTAGTGCACGTTCACACTGCCACGGGCGCTGTCAGACAGGACTAAAGGAAAGAGTTGGTTTCCTATATAATTAGGAGCGCGCCGCCTAAACACAAAGCTGATTACTCCTCATTCAATGGCTTGTTATTGCCTGTTTTTCTCAATCTCTCTCTCTCTCCTTTTCCTCCTCTTTCTTTATCGCTCCCTCACTCATTCTCTCCTGCGCTCAGAACTCTTTGCAGAAAATCCAAGCTCGAGACGGGCTTCTGACGCACCGGGAGCGTAATCGCCGAGGCGCACGGACAGTGCGAACAGTAAGAAAAGACTCACTTTTGCTCAGCAGCCTTGTGCTTTTGATTCGTGCGTGTGTCTGAAGGTGTCCGTGGGTGAGCCTTCGTGGGATATTTTGGCTGCACGAAGAGGCTGGCTTGACAGATGCGCCCCTCCATTCCGCCGGGAGGAGGACTGGACGCACGATGAAGTGCAGGCGATCACCTCGCAGTATTTTTTATTTTATTCTCCAGGTGAAGAACTGTTGCGCCAGGGTTTAGGAACGGACACGCCTTTTGGATATAACGTGTGGAAATAACAGGCTGAGCTGCTGGAATTGCCCAAGAGGATGTGAAATTTTCTTCGTGCCGGTTTTTGTGGAAACTGTGGAAAAGGTGATGCACGGGCTGTAACGAATCTTCGTCTGCCGATTTTCGCAACGTGCTCCGCGAACGCGAGGGTGGAAAAAAAGGAAAGTGTTCCCAAATTCCTTTGCGCAAACATTTTTAAGTCCCTAGATAAAAAGTTATCCTAATAGAAACCCTGCGTGGATCGCCGTGAGTTATCTCCCTTGCTATCTCTGGAAATGTGAGCCCACGGGAGCCCAGTGCGCACCGTATAGATTCACCGGGGCTGCGACGCACAGCCGAATCTTCCAACGGGGATCCGGGCTTCACGCCGCGGCAGCGCAGACGACGTTCTCGTTCTTTCTCACAGAAATGCCTCCGAGTGCACGGATTCCGCAGACGGCCAGTGGACACTGATTCTCCATGGTGTTCACGGGCCAGGTGTCTCCGAGAAGGCGAAACCTCGGCTCCTCTGTTCAGTGCATCCTGGACACACCTTTTTAATGTCAGTCGAGGTAAGTTTGGCCTATTTCTACTTCCAGGGTTGAGCGTATGCTGTTGTTGGAAACACCTGGGCCCAGATGTTGTGTTGTGTTGTGTGCGTGTGTGTGTGTGTTGTGTTGTGTTGTGTGCGTGTGCGTGTGTGTGCGCGTGTGCGCCTCCAGAAAAGATGGAAAAGCGCACAGATGAGACAGAGGAGCTGCGTATTTATTAGACCTGTAGCCTTAATGATCCCACAAGTGCTCTTTTGCCGTTTTATCCTTGAATTTGTTCAAAGACAGAACAGGTTCACGTGTGAGATTCAATCTCATATCAGAAGGTCTAAAATTAAAATTGAAACAATTTTTTTATTTAACCTTTGTCGGTGTCTGTATTGTCTTGAACGTTTTCCTTTTGGATGAATATAAATGTGAAATGTGTTCTGCTCAAAACCCTGACGCTGTCCGTGGTGCTGAACGATGCTGTGTCTCAACACGCACTGACGCACTCAAGTTATTGAAGGCCTCCTGTATTATTACCAGTGGACACATTGAAGGGAATTGCATCATACAATGTAAGCAAGAGCTGAAACCTGTGATTCTATGATGCATGTCATATATGAAAAAATTTGAGCTGTTTTATTGTCTGAAAATGTGACCTGTTCAGACATTGGTGTAAACAACTGATCAAACAGATGATCTCAGTGGAGTGACTGCTACTCTTCCTCTCCTCTCCTTCCTCTCCTTCATCTACTGTCTCTCCTTCCTCTTTTCTCCTTCCTCTCGTTCTTTTCCATTGTCTCTTTCCTCTCCTCTCCTCTTCCTATTAATGGTGAAATGTGTGCTATAAAAATCTTATTAGTCCGTCTAGACTGGAATGAATATAGTCCTAGCTCATACCTGTTTGACCATTTTCCCCATGCCTCTATTCAGTGCACTAGCTCGTATTTGTTCTATAATGTTCAGGGAGCGCATCTTTTAGTATTGTTTATGAATTTCCCATTGTTAGACAGACTGACTGGCGTGTGTCGTTTCTACCAGCAGTTGCTTTTGCTTTTTCCTGAAATGCAAGCGCACCCCTTTGCTGCAGCCACTGTGACGCCGCATGAAAGTGGCATCTTAAAGTCTGCAACCTAATACAATTGGATTGCACATCCAGGCACTCAGATTGTCCCAGTATTCACAGATGAAGAGGCATAGACCCCGTATGGCCCATTCCACCGGAATCTTTTGGAAGCTTCCTCCAAGGCAGCTCTTAAAGCCTGAAAATAATGAAACGACCTGGAGTTGCCCAGTGAAAGGCAACCCTGACCCATGATTAGTAACCAGAGCATCTCAGCCAACACGTACAGTGCTGCAGGATGGGATGGAGGTTGTGTCCTGGACTGCCAGCTTCTGTAGCATTCATAATTGTTTCAAGACCAACTGTGGCAGAACAAAGAGCGAACCCTGCAGCAAACAATGCAAAATCCTCAAACGTAATGTTTGGGGTCGCCTGCAGGTCAACACTAAAAGGGTTTTTGCATAGATATTCACACACACACAACCTCACACACATCTGGCCAGAGCGAGACCTACAGTACGGTTCACTGTCGGGGGGGTGGCACAGCTCACGCTGACCCGATGCACAAAGGCAGGAGGTCTGAAGATGTGACACAGGATGATGGGGAAAGAGTGAGGGAGGGAGAGAGGTGCATGTACGGAGGAGGCAAAGACAGGAGTCAGACAATTAAGGGATCAAGATGGCAACGTGTTAAAAATACAGGGAAGAAAGGAGCAAATCTGTAGAGAAATAACAAGATGACAGTGGGAAGAGAGATCAAGGTGGATGTCAGAGGAGCCAGAGAGGCAGGAAAGCAGGGATGGAAATGACAAAAAGGCTGGAGGGGGTGAGCAGAGGGGGGCAGAGAGCGAGCAGGGTGGGAGGGCGACTGCAGAGGAGCCTGGCATTATTCAGTTAGGTGAAACGATTGGTTTATGCTTGACAACCGTGCGGCGAGGGCACCCACATACTGCGCCCTGAGAGCCTCCCGCCGAGGCCGGGGGGGCCGGGGGAGCGAGGCCAGACGGAGGCCAGGTCCAGCGGTCGAGGGCCGTCGATATTTTATGACGGGGAACAAAGCCGGAGAGGCGGGCGTGACGGGCGGAGGGTCGGGCGCCAGCAGAGAGGCCAAGACACGGACAAGATGCCCACGGCGGAGGCGCAAGCGGCAGGAGGCGGTCGGACGAGAGCGGCAAATGTCCGACGGCGTCTAAACCGCAATAAGTCGCCCAAGTCCTGTTTTTTTTTTCCCAGCACTCAGACGTTGGTCTGCAGAAACAGTGCGTAATCAGAAGGACTGTGATAAATGAGGTGGTCTCGACTTGTCCTTCTCTGGAAACCTGAGTCACTGTGAGCGAACAAGGTTGTTGACTCACGCACACTCACCCACAGCCGCCGCTGTCGCGATCGTCTGCGAGCGCGTGACGCTCGGCGGCTGCAGAGAGCTGTAAACATGGAGGATGAGGGAAAAAGAGATGTCACAGACACCACAGCTGTCCCAGTAACTCGGCCAGTTTGGTGCATCAGCGCTGCACAGGTAGCATCAACAGTGCATGATGAAATGCTCCACATGAACGCATTAGCTACAAAGGCTCTCATTGATAATGTGCAGAGAACGACTGAGCTCGTGGACCACTGCTCGCATTGGCCTCAGCATCAGCCTCTGTCCAGGTGCAGCACATCCCAGTCATCACGCATGAGTGGAGCTGCACAGGAGGAGGGCGCGCGTTCACGGACGCGTTGAAGATGATGACGGCCGACGGCCTTTAAACGAAATTCAATCAGCTGCCTGTTTGAAAAGCTTTTAGCCGGAAGGAGTGTTTGTTCGCCGTCCTCCCACAGGTGCTTGCCCCCCACCCCCCCCTCCCCCGGGCGGCGTCTCGGCCCACGCCGCTGTCCCAGAAACATCCAGTCTCACACCTGCACCGCGCATTAATGGAGCAACGATCAGCTCCGCCGTCTGCTTCTCCGCGGCACATCGTTTCCATATTTCGCACGCACACGCGCGCCGTCCCCCGGCGCCGCCGTTTTGTCACCTGTCGGCGCCGACGCTCGCGACGAGGGGCCGCTCTGCCGTCACTAAGTCATTTTGATTTGAAGCACATCCGGGCTGATGTGAGCAAACATCACCCGCGCCACCAAGACGCTGACCTTTCGGCGCCGCGTTGACATTTTCTTAGCGTTATTGTCTCGTGATGTTCCGCTTGGTTGATTGCGTGATTAAGAGTTTACTCAGCAGTGGCGACGCATAATACTGTAGTATAATAATCAAGCTGGCAGATTTAGTTATTATCACGCTCGTGATGGCATTTAAAAAGTATATGAGTGAGACTTAAGCACAAATGCTCCCTATAAAATGACTGACAGCAGTAATTGTAGCACATTAAGATGCAGTCATTTGTTGTGGCGCGTGTGTCCTGCACGCCGTTACACTCCCTCCACACTCACACGTGGACGTTTAATTTTCAGGCATCTTCTGCTCTGGTTAAGTTTCGTCACGTGGGCTCTGACCCTACGGACCCCACGGAGGGCCGCGACTTTGTGCCCTTGAACCATACACACTCGCCAGCAGCTCCTCGCGCCTTCCGCTCACGCGCTTCGTGTGATTCATATTGATGATGTTTGTACTGTACGTACAGTACGCGGCCCCCGGGTGCACGGTCCACCGTGAATTAGGCGGATTAACGCGGACCGCTGCCAGAGGGTTCGCAGAGAACAAAGCAAACTTGCTTTTTCTGGAAACGCTCTTTTACTGTTTCCCCCGCCTCCCTCTCGCTTTAATGGCACCTAAGTCTTTTATCTCGCCGTCGCTCTGCGCCGTATTGACAGTCGTGTTTTGGAGCGGACGATAACCACATATTGCTTTTTCCTAAGCGCTCTCGCACCTTCAAGGTCGTCGCTGTTTCCACAGCAGGTGCCTCCACCGCCGGCGGCCTCCTCTTCATCTCCTCCAGCGGCGGCGTAAGCAGAATTACTGCCGCCATCATCATCATCATCATCATCATCATCATCATCATCATCATCATCATCATCATCGTCATCATCATCATCATCATCATCATCGCTGTAATTATCACCGCCATCATTGTGGAATAAATCCAATCATAGCCGCCGCATCTCCTTGGCTCGTCGCTTCTTGGCGAGCAGCCAGAAGCGAAGGCTTGTCCACGTGAAGGCATTTCCTCTCGCACCTCCGTCGTCGCGCCTCGCGTGCACGTTGCGCCCAGCGTCTGCGCAAGCGCACGCACGCGTGCGGCAGCGAGGGCTGTGAGGCTGTCGGCCGTCACTCTGTCTATTTGCTGATAGGTTTGATTGATCGCGGCCTGCGTGTGCGGCGGGAGGCGTGTGCGCGATCTACAGCTGCCACAGCTGTCAGACACACGTACAATTAATGCCGGAGCGAGCGACTCGAGGCGCTCTGAGTCACGTGACTCGGCGGAAGCGCAACACTGGCTTTGTTCATGTCTGATCTGAAGTCGTCAAGACTGAGGATCCCGGCTGTCAGTAGGTGAGAGCCTTAAGTGATGAGCAGCCAGCTGATCAGTACACCATCATCCCTCTCCTGCTTCAGTCCTGCTCCATCTTCCTAACTGCCACAGACACGCTGCACTTTATTGGTCGGGATCCTCAGGAGTTATGGAATATGAGTAATTGCTGGGGTCATGCGATGCGACAGATAACGTCAGCTGGAGAAGACATCAATTGAGTTTGGACAGGGGAAGTGTGTGTGTGTGTGTGTGTGTGTGTGTGTGTGTGTGTGTGTGTGTGTGTGTGTGTGTGTGTGTGTGTGTGTGTGTGTGCGCGCGTGCTGACATTTTGAGGCCATAGACAAAATGAGACTCAGGACATTCTGAGACAGAGACCCAGAGAACTTAAGATGTGCTCGACCGATTAGCAACAATTAGCTCTACAGGATTTTACCCAAAGACAGAACAGGCTTCGTATTAAGATTGACATGACGGAAATGAATACGATCACTGAGCTGTTCCTGCCATTGGTCAAAGTCATTCTGCAGTGAGAGCTGAGCCTGCACACACAGCGGAGCAAACAGGTCCAAAGCGAAGCAGGAAGCTGAGGCCCAGCTAGCAGCAGGTCCGCAGGCGTCCACCGTTAGCGTAGCCGCCGCCGCTCCTCCTCACCGGTCTGATCTCCTCCTCTGATGCCGGCTGCGCGTTTGAAGGAGCACAGCGACGCGCGTTCGCAGCCATTGTGACGGGCGACGGCGATGACGCGGCTCCTTTGAGCGCCGCCCGGCACAAAACACTCCAAAGCATAAAGGGAATCCACAAACGAGCACACGGGCATGGGATTCAATGCACGGGTAATTAGTCATACACCTGTATGTAGGAATACTTCAATAAATATAAATACCGCCCTCATGCATAAACATATACGTCATGTGCTCCACACCTGCATCCAGTCGCTGCCTGCGAAGATGTGCTGACGCCCGAAGGCGCCGTGTCCTCGCTCCCCCCAAGGATTCCAGTAATTAGATTCCAACAGGCCAACTCTCTCAATTTCAGCACATTTAATTGGAAACACAAACACACACAAATGCACAGACACGGAGCCGAGGCGCTGCAGGTCCACGCTTGTTGATCACAAGCTGGGCCGGTCCCGCTCTAATAATGAATTCCTGCGCCGGCCGCCCTCACACGCCTCATTTACCGCTCGATCCCCGTCTCCGTCTGAGGAATTCTATTACGTCGTGACGGAGGAGAGACGAAAGCAGGGATTTGGAAGTCGTTGCCGGTTCCTACTGGGAACCAGCGGAGCCTCTAGTTCGTGGAGCTCACGAAGACAAAGCCTCAACAAACAGTTAACACTAAACAAACGTGCTAAAATGTTTGACTGAATCAGTGTCATTACAGCTTCTCTCGCTAGCTGTGATTCATTGCAGTTTGTTTGTCAAAGCGCTTTATTCAACACAATGCAAAATCACGGAACCCGCGGAGAACCCTGAGCTCACGAATGCAGCTAAGCAAAGGTTCCGCCAGTGGGTTTGAGCCACGGTTCCTGAAACAGGAGGATGGAGACGCCTTCGCCTCACGACCAGAAGCCGCAGAGAACAATGAGGACCTTCATGCTTTACAGGCGTCGCGGCTGCAGCGTGTGTTCGGAACCGAGGCCAGAAATAACAGGGACTCCTGGAGGTCACTGAGGACGAGGATTATTACATAACGCGGGATGTCTTGAGGAAATGAGACCGAGAACGTAAACCACTGCTGACACCTTGCTTGGCGGCGGCATCTGTGGAGTGTTTATTCCACCAGGACTTTGACCACAGACCATCTGTCACACACGCACAAACACACAAACACAGTCGCACACACAAACCAAACCAGGGCCGGTTAATGTGTGTGTGTGTGTGTGTGTGTGTGTGTGTGTGTGTGTGTGTGTGTGTGTGTGTGTGTGTGTGTGTCTGTGTGTGTGTGTGTGTGTGTGTGTGGGTGCGTGCGTGCGTGCGTGCGTGTGTGTGTGTGTGTGTCTGATCCACACAGTAACGAGAGGCAGTATTTTTAGCCCCATAGCTTCACAGGGAAACCGGATGTTTTGTGAATGGCTTCTGCCTTTTAGTCTGCGCTGCTTGTTAGAGAGAAACCGCGGAGACGACGAGGACGGAGGAAATAATGACGGCAACACAGAGGGGAGAGATTTCAGAGGACGACGGAGGAAGGGGGGTGAAAATACCCACACACAACGAGGGCGAGGAAGAGGAGCCACGATTAGTCAAACCTGAAGGGCTCTGTTGCTGCAGGGAGCGATTTATAGGTCGAACCTGTGGATGTTGTGTGGAACCAGATCTATGTCACGGCTGCGCGAGGCCTCGTTTGTGTTTTCTCCTCTCGTTGGAGCTCAGACAAACTGCAAAGCGTCGTCTGGTTCCTGTTTTGCTCAGGTCAACAGTTCTCCTACCAGTTGACGCCACGTGTGTTGATCCTCGCAGCTCACGTCATGATCTCCTCCAGTCAGCGCTGCTGGTGGTGGTTCAGGGTCCACGTTCAGCCTTTCAATGCCCCCCACGAGGAGGCAACGCTTTAACGGGGACAGATACAGGCTTAAGGTTTGATACAGGAGCTGCAGGAGGGAATCTGCTGTAGAGACCGGAGAGAAGCAGAAGCTGAGAGAAACGAGAACGCTTATGAACGCCATCGCTCATTGGACAGGAAGACGCCGAGCGCTCCCACTGAGAGCGGCCGGCGTCCAGTGAGACAAAGGAGACGGGGACGGATGGAGGAGAGACGGATGGGGAGACGTAGGTGCAGAAGGGCTCAAAGCAGAGAGGTGGTGAAACGAGGGCAGAGCTTTGAAGATCAGCAGGTGTGTGTGTGTGTGTGTGTGTGTGTGTGTGTGTGTGTGTGTGTGTGTGTGTGTCCTCCACCGTTTCCATCCCACATTAGAAGCGTAGCGTCGCGGTGACAGACTCCGTCGAATGCACAATGCGAATGCAAAGCTACGGCGCTCATGAATAACTAAAGGCACAATTACATGGAACCTTAAGGTCCTGCTACATTAAATACACGCGGTGCGTTCAGGGCACCGTCGCAACACGCGGCCTCCGCTGCGTTGTGTTTATTCCCCGTGTGCTGCGTCACGGGGGGGGTGTCTCTTTGGGGAAGCTCAAAGGCAGGTTCCGCCGCGGTTCTGAGGACGATTGGACACAGTCACACCGGCCCGTCTTATTCTGAGCCTTTTATTTGACGCGCGGTACGCGTGTGATGACCCTGTGTGCGCTTCTCCTGCACGTTGATCGCAGTTACTTTGAAGTGAGGGCTCCTTGAATGAGGCACGGCCTTGAGGCGCATGAGGGGAAGTCAGCTGAGTTTTATTGTATTATAAACTGTTTCCTGCCTTCAACATCTGTGGTAAAATATTCTAATTGATTCAGTTGAACAGCATCAGTCTCGTTGCGTTCGTATTATGTGACTTCTGAGGGTCTCAGACCTCACGTGAGCCCCTCAGCAGCATCAGCTCCGAAGCAGCGACCGCATGGTGAATCTGCTCCTCTGGGTGATTTCAATATTATGTAAAATCACAGCGCATACGTTCAGTGTGACATTTACATGAGGTCATCGCTCAACAGTTTTGTCTGCCAGGTTCAGGTCCGCTTTGCCTGCAGCCGCCCGTCCATTAGTTACAGGCAGAGCTCACGACGGGTGCGACCGCATGTCGAGCGTTAATGATAAATGGCACGAGTACGAAGATGGGGTTTAAAAAAATACATAAAAAATGATGTGGTTCCACTTATGTCTTTGCCTCAACACACACAGTATACGCCACAAACACACACACACACACACACACACACACACACACTGACTACAGCCTCTGACCTGTCTATGATGAATATGATCACGTGACATCTCAACTGTTTGTTAATAGGACATCGTTCGTTTGCACTAAGCGTCGATGGCTAATAACAGTGTGTTCCTCTGTCTCCCGCTCAGCGCTATTGTTCGGTCAATTGGACGGCGATGAGCTGGAATAATTGTGTGGGCCCAAAATGTTCAGCTCATCAACACCGCAGAAACACTCCGCGAATCGCACTTCGACTTCCTCCCGTTTGAAAAGTCACAGCAGCCGCTCTGTCGCTGCGCTTACGTAACGCACGCGCGCGTGCGTGCGCGCGCAGCGAGCGGCGCGGGGATGATTCATCCAAATGAGCACCTGAGCATGAAGCGGCGCCGCTCGCATCCGGGCGCGTGGCGCGCTGGAAGTTCCAGCATTATAAGTAGTGAGGAAGAATAGATGAAAGTGGGCTGTGACACGTGGTAAGAGAAGCGCTGGGAGGAATCTGCAGCGCGCGCAAGACGGAGCCGTGAGAATGACGAACGCCTCCCAATACGCACTAATGGCGCTGCATTCATGATTAGACCCGTGCGTTTGGGCCGGGCTTAAATATTAGCATGTGGAGGCGTGATTCAGTTTGGGGGAAGTCTGAATGTAAATATTCATATTTTCTCCCCAGAGGGAAAACAGAGACTCATTCATCATAAGCATTTAGTTAAAGTCTGGTCTGATTTGACTAAAAGGCTTCATCACCGTTAATAATGTGCAGTGCGTTTTTGTGCTGTTGCACACGTCCACACGTCCTCACCCGTGGGTCTGTGCGCAGCTGATGGCTGCACCCCCCCATTCTCCTCCCCCCAATGCTCCTCCCCCCAGTTCATACTTTATAATCACCCACCTGCTCTCACCTTCGGTTTGTACTGCTGTTGAAGCCCCTTCAGTTCATCCACTTCAGCTTCTAGCATCGTATCGGATGAGAAACTACAGCGTGGTGAAAACACACCTCTCACACGAGCAGCGTGAGCAACGCACAGCTTCTCCTGCTCTTTTAAGCTGTGAAACAACTTTAACAACTTAACAACTGTGTGTGATGCTGCTCCAAGTCCAGGAGAGGCTTTAATGTATGTGGAGCCCTCCAGGTTCTGTCTGCTCCAGGTTCTGTCCGCTCCAGGTTCTGGTTCTGTCTGCTCCAGGTTCTGGTTCTGTCTGCTCCAGGTTCTGGTTCTGTCTGCTCCAGGTTCTGTCCGCTCCAGGTTCTGGTTCTGTCTGCTCCAGGTTCTGGTTCTGTCTGCTCCAGGTTCTGTCCGCTCCAGGTTCTGGTTCTGTCTGATCCAGGTTCTGTCCGCTCCAGGTTCTGGTTCTGTCCGCTCCAGGTTCTGTCCGCTCCAGGTTTTGGTTCTGTCTGATCCAGGTTCTGGTTCTGTCCACTTCACCTGCCCAGAGAAGCTGAAAAGTGAAAAAATAACTGGTGGATATAGTGTGATTCACCTTTTAGCTGCTTATTGAGCTTTAGCTAATTAGCGAAGCGAGATAACGTTGGTCCGTATGAAGTCGTGGAAATTATTCAGAATCACCAGACGGAACAACAGAACTGGAGTCAGAGCAGGGATGAGGGGTAACGCGAGGTGAGACGCAGGACGCACTAAAAGCCAAGACGGGGACAAAACAAAACCAAGCAACGGTTTGAAGCCGAGAGGGAGAGAAATGTAAATAATTCAGAGTTTGTGAATAATAATGTTTAAATGTCAGGCCGGTTTGTTCTGACGGGGCGGCAGCACTTCACCCACCTGCAGCCCACATTAACCACCGTGACCCGGCAGTGAGCGGCACCGGCTCAAATTAGGGAGCAGCCGAGCAGAACCAGCGACGTCTCCTCCACGAGCGCGTTTCCCCTTCAATTCCCCAGAGACAATTAATCGGGAACCTCCACTTCCTAATTATGCGGGGGATTTGAGGAACTTCCCTCGTTTCTCGCTCCTCCTGCTTGAGCTGCAGCGGTTTTTTTATTGTTAGCGGCTTCGTGCAGGTAAACAGATTCCGTGTTTGCTGCTCATCACGGCCCTTTAGCAGAACCCGGACTCAGGAGGCCGCGGCGCTGAAATATTAAACAGGAGCAGGGAAAAACCTGACTTTCCCACTGAGCCATCGATACGACCGCAGACGAGCTTTCGCTTCACGTCCTTGAAAAGTTGTGTTAATGCAGGAATCTGGAGTTAAAGCAGCCACTAGCTAATGAAAGGAAGCATCACTGAGAGGCATTATTAATATATAGTGTGTAGTGTATAACAACAACAGGCTTGTTTCTCATGGTGGAATGTGATAGTCTAGTTTATAATCTAGGATCCTTTCTCTCCCTCTTGTTCCTCTGGAGAGCGGGTCACTTCTTGACACCTCACGGTCATCTCACGCTCAGCCCCCGTCTCTCTCTGCGCCGAGGTTTCCCACTCGAAATGCAGCGAGGAGAAGGTTACTGCATTTTAATGCAGCTCTCTCCGCGCTCCGCCGCGTCTTTTCCCCCACTTGATCCCGCGCCCGTGTCTCATTTTCACCGCTTCCACCGCCTCCTCGGCCGCGGATCCCCGCCGTTCATGGATCGGCGGCCGCTCTCTCCGCTTCTCCTCGCCCTCCCGTCATTCCGGCGTCCTCCGCGCGCGGGCGGGGTCACAGTCTTCACGAGCGGCCTTCCATTCGTGTAGAGCGCGCGTGGGCCGTGTTCAGGGCTCCTTTCACGCCACCGAGGGGACGAAAGGCCTGACGCTGCACAACGTGAGGGAAGGAAGTGATGGTGAGGACGCACAGGGAAGAGGAGAGAACGAGGGAAGAGAATAATAGCTCTTGGCATCCAGGTAGCTACAGTGTGGCAAAAAAAAGGGAGGGAGGGAGGAAGGAGTCAACAGCATCAACCACTTCTATAAAAAGGAGACGACGGAGACGGGACAAAAGTGGAGGAGCCGTGTTTGTCTGAGAGCAGAGTGTCATCAGCGAAGAGGAGGAGGACGCGTTCTCGCTCACCGCCAGCAGGACTCTCATTTTAGTTGCAGTCTTTTTCCAAGCTGTCGCCCCTCCCTCTCTCTCTCTCTCTCTCTCTCTCTCCCCTCTCTCTCTTTCTCTCTTTCTCTCTCTCTCTCTCTCTCCCTTTCTCGCTCTCTCCCTCTCTCTCTCCCTTTCTCTCTCTCTCTCCATTCTCACCAAACCTCCTCGCCTCTTTCACCATGCGTGTCTATGTAAATAAAGGCCATTAAGAATGGGACTGGCTCTTCTCTTCCTCTGAGCTGGACGAGTTGAGGAGAGGCGTGAGGAGAGAAGTGGCCAAACCCAGACCTGTCCGGACTCGGACCCCGCCCCTGTGTAGCTACGACTCCCCCTTAACCTTCCTCTTCCTCCTCTCCCTTAGCCTTCGTCTTTGTCTTCGTCTTCCTTCTCTCCCTCTGCTTTAATCTTCCTCCTCTCCCTCAGCCTTCGTCTTCCTCCTCTCCCTCAACCTTCCTCTTCCTCCTCTCCCTCAGCCTTCGTCTTCTTCTTCTGCCTTAGCCTTCCTCTTTCTCCTCTCCCTCAGCCGTCGTCTTCCTCTTCCTCCTCTCCCTCAGCCTTCGTCTTCCTCCTCTCCCTCAGCCTTCGTCTTCGTCTTCTTCCTCTCCCTCTGCTTTCATCTTTCTCCTCTCCCTCAGCCTTCATCTTCCTCCTCTCCCTCAGCCTTCACCTTCCTCTTCCTCCTATCCCTCAGCCTTCATCTTCCTCCTCTCCCTCAGCCTTCGTCTTTGTCTTCCTCCTCTCCCTTAGCCTTCGTCTTCCTCCTCTCCCTCAGCCTTCGTCTTCCTCCTGTCCCTTAGCCTTCCTCTTCCTCCTCTCCCTCAGCCTTCGTCTTCCTCCTCTCCCTCAGCCTTCGTCTTCTTCTTCTCCCTTAGCCTTCCTCTTCCTCCTCTCCCTCAGCCGTCGTCCTCCTCTTCCTCCTCTCCCTCAGCCTTCGTCTTCCTCCTGTCCCTCAGCCTTCGTCTTCTTCCTCTCCCTCAGCCTTCGTCTTCTTCTTCTCCCTTAGCCTTCCTCTTCCTCCTCTCCCTCAGCCTTCGTCTTCCTCCTGTCCCTCAGCCTTCGTCTTCTTCCTCTCCCTCAGCCTTCGTCTCCCCCCTCTTCCCGCTGCCTTCATCCGTCTTCTCGTCTTCTCTCATTTTCCTCCTCTTCGTCAGCCGAGTTCTCGGCCTTTCTTCCGCCAGGGACAGTTCCGTCCCGGGCGTGTTCTGCCACTGACCTGTCATTTTCCTCCCTTTCATCCACATCCTTGCTTTTGCTTCTTGTTATTACCTTGTCACATCCTTCTGTTCCTGCCTGTGTGGGATCTTTTCTTCTTCTTTTCCTGTTGCACCTCTTATTTGCAGTTTGATTTCACTAAGTAAAAAACTTTGACAGCAACGCAGCTCTAAACAAATTCTCTTTTTAAGAATATTGAAAACCAATCTGTTGCTGTTTGTTATGATGTTGTTTCTTCAGCCTAACAGTCATTTGCATTGAGATTTCCTTGGACTTCATATTGTTAGCGCCAGTCAAACCAAATGCCAACTCGATACCTGATATCAGCTCCAGACCTTTTATTTGCTTCATTTGTCTTGAAGTATTGAGGGAAGCTGTCAATTGTCTAAACACCTTTGAGCCCCTGAAATCGCTGGCGCTCCGGTTCAAGCGCTAACGGCAGCTAACGGTAAGCTGCGCTGAATGCTATCACGCGGACCTGCTTCCACGTTCCACGGCTCCCATTCATCACTTTGCTCCTCGGGCTCGATATCAAGGCTTCGTGTGCTCCCTGTCTCTCTTCAAGCCGCCGCCTTTGTCTCAAGCTTTTTTCCTTACACAAAGTTACACACATACACACACACTCACGCACGCACACACTGCCAGACTTTTCAAACTTCGCATGGCAGTTTCCTGTCAGGGCTTGAAAGCGTCGGGGAAGGAGATTTCTAAAAGGAGAGGAAGAGACTGAGGAGACAGTGGGTGAAGAGATGAGGAGAGCTGACAGATGTTCACCTCATCTCTGTTGCCCCACAGAGGAGCAGAGAAGAGGAGATCTGTCATTACCCCTCCTCCCCCATCGCTTCCCCGCTCCTCTGCTTCTTCGTTCCTCTCCTCCCCTTCTTGTTTTCCTTCGAAAAGCTCACATTAAACAGAGCTGACTTCATCCCTTTTCATCGTAAAGCAGTGAAACCTGGAGGTACTGTGCCGAATAATTAGCAGCTGCTCCCAGACGGAGCTCAGTGGTCAACGACTACCAAACTACTCCAGATGACATCATGTGGGAGACGGTTGATATCTCCCCTCCCATGATGCGACTACTGAGACGCCACCAAGTGCGGATGAGAAAATACCTTTAGATCGCAATGTGCCGAGTGTCTCGCCAATTATGAGCATAATTGCACATCCACTACAAAGACGGCGTAATTACCAGAAACCCAGTGATGATATTCCCCCTTAAAACTGGGGAGGCTCTGGATTTCACACCAAAACTCAATCGGAGGCGCACTTAAATGCAATTAGACGGGCTCTCTTGTGTTTTAAATCAGGCAGCAACGGTGCTTCTCGCCATTTAAGCGACACCTGCGAGAATAATGGTGCCCGTTACTTAGAGCTTGCATGCTGCTGACGGGAACGGCGTGTCCTCCGCTTCCGCTGAGCCTGGTTGGTTTGCATACCCCCCACCCCCCCATGCACACGTCGCCCCACAAGATTGACCGCTGAGTTTTACTTGGCTCGCCCATCAGTCTGAGCTCCTTCTGGCCGCGACACGCCGGCCGCCCGGGGGGAAACGCACGTCATTTATCAGGGTGAAGGAATGACAGCGAGAGCTTTAATAGTAAATCATTGGCCGCATTATTGGACCTCCCCTCTCCTGCCAATATGGATTTGTGTTGGGAGGCGGGGGAGCCTGCTATAAATCATTCAATAACACTCAGTGTTACTGTGGCAAACTTTTCAAAAGTAGAGAAACACCCCATCCCCCCGCACACACACACACACACACACACACACACACACACACACACACACACACACACACACACACACACACACACACACACACACACACACACACACACATCAACACCTAAGATTAGAATAAATGGGCAAACAGCTCTCATAGAAGTGTGACTCACTCGTAACAATTCTGCTTCCTGTCCATTTACAGTTACTATGAGTCATAGAAACAAACATGTGACAATGTTTATTCGTTTGAACACAACCACTAAAGCAAATAAAGCTCCATTAACAATAGCAGAACCAGATAAAAGCCTAGGACTGGCTACTGCTAGCCTATTGCTAACGCTAAGACCCCCTGCTGGCTTTAAGACACGGCGATGCGTTCGGGATCCTCCTCGGAGAATTGACTCAAGCAGAGCTAATGCCGTTGGAACAGATTAGGTTGACAGGTCCGCTGCTGCAGCCTAATCCACCGGCTGCTGCTCTCTAAATATGATTCCTGACACCGGACTCGGAGTCGGGCTGATTGAGGGAGAGCATTACTGGACGTGATGAAGAGGCGGCGACGATGAGGAAGTGCAAAGAGAAAAAGTGGAGGAGTGGGGAAGTCGAGACAGATGAAGAAATTTCTGAAGAAATTTTAACTACCAAAGGGAAGATAAAAGATTAAAGTGGAATCAAAGGAATCTTTCATTCACTCCTCCATCAAAATCGCTCCGCAGACGACAACAGTCACTTCCCTTAAACCTTAACGCCTGAGACAATGTAAAAATATGAAGATGCTGCTGTTTAAATATTAAACTTTTCTTCGCTGGGGAAACATAAGTAATGAATGGATTAACTGTCAAAATGCCTGTTTTATTCCAGAATTGGCGTTTTACCGGGCGTGAGGCTGTTAGGCTGCCCACTCTGCAGGCTTGTGATCCATAACAAATGCCGGGCCCGATGTGGAAATCCTGCCGACTCAGGATAATGTCACTGGGAGCCGGAGACGTCTCTGACACTCACATGTCACGTAGCAATTGAAAGACCTCCGGCTGAGGCAGCGGGTTAACAACCCATTTTACTGCAGCAGTGAATATTTCAGTCCCGATCGGGGGGACGGAACTTAATGGACCAGGTTGGACCTGGGGCGCCGGTTTGGCGGCTAACGGGCCGGGCCGGGCCCCGCTGTGGCGGCGCAGGCGGCGTTTGTGGGATGAAGCGACGGGTTCCAGGAGGCTGCAGCGCTGAGCGCCGGTGCCCTTTGGTTTCACCTTGTTACAAACAGCAGCATGAAGCGGGTCGTTAGCCTCCGTGTTCCACTCGTTTCTCAATTAGAGCGTTTATCATGACTTAAGCTGGGTTTTATTTGTTTCTTCTATTAAATTATGACTTCACACTGAATGTAACTAAACCCTGACAAACTGCGAGGCGCTTAAATGGTGACAGCCCGTCACTCATAGTGCTGATGCAGCGGGTTCACTTCATGAGGAGGAGCATCGGCGTGCAGGTGCCGCGTTCCCCGCGTTCCTGAGTCACAGCGCTGAAAAAAGGTTTTTCCTAAATAAAGCACCAGCTCCGACTTCACAACGACGTGGAGCCGCTGACGTCGCTGTAACAACAAGGGGGTGATTATTCTGTCTGTACGGCGGTCGTCATGCTCCACAGTCTGAGCTGACTCTCTTTAATTACAACAGCCCCAAACCAGTCAAGGTTTACTCGGCAAGGTCAGGTTGCAGGGCTGGAATGATGTTCTTTATGTGAGAGCTGTCATGAAGCCAAGCGTCTTATTCAGAGGCTGCTTCAGAAATGGATTATTCTCACACGGAGCGTATTGATAGTCTCAGTAACACAGTAATGTGTTGTTCTGATCACTCAGCAAAAAGCTGGCTTCTCCAGGGTCACTGAATGTGTGTGTGTGTGTGTGTGTGTGTGTGTGTGTGTGTGTGTGTGTGTGTGTGTGTGTGTGTGTGTGTGTGTGTGTGTGTGTGTGTGTGTGTGTGTGTGTGTGTGTGTGTGTGTGTGTGTAGCCCAAGTTGTGTTCTCTAGGGACCCGTTCCCTGAAGTGAGTCTAATAGCATTAGCCACACTGTGTCGGGACGGTCCAGTGGTGCATTACTGTATGTTACACACACACACACACACACACACACAAAAACACACACACACACCTCGGCTCATTAGGGATCTGCCCCTCAATCTCCTCGTTTGCTCCGTGTTCCTGCTCACTTTTTCTTCTCAGCCCGTTCCGTGTCCGCGCGTGCCCGTCGCCGTGTTTTGCCACAGCGACAGAGCGAGTTTAGGAGACGTCGGGAGCGGCTGTTGCGCTAAGTTGCGCTGACAGGCAGATCCCCGGCTGCCTGCGTGGGCTGCGGGCCCGACGAGCTCCCAAATCACCTGACAGACGGAACCACGAGCCTCGCGCGCCGCACGCGCAAAACCCAGAAGCAGCGAAATGAAAAGGAGACAAACGCGTTCTTTATAACTTCAGAAACTCATAATGTAGCCTCGCAGGAAGCCGCTTTTTGATACCTTTCCCTGCAGAAACAGACAATGTGCTACAGCATGTCAGGTTCCGTTTGCCTCCGCTTCCAGACGTCCTGCTTTTCCTCGCTGTAGATTTGGGCTGCGGTCCAAAGATGCACAGCTGACTCTAATTATGGGACGCTAGAAAGTGGCGTCAGGCTTTTTTTTTGATACCTTGTTAAATGCAAATGTTATTGCATTCATACTGCAACAATAATAGGAAAGCACCACTGTACTTAGAATGCAGTGATATTCAAATAATCCAAGAATTTAAGCATAATAATGAATAGAAAATGGGTTTATTGTGATATTATTTATGATGCTCTGTCATTTGTGCTGTAGCTTGAACATGCTCCAGCTGATTTTCACTTTAAGGAACATCCCTGTTTGAACCTACACAATGCAAGCGTGATCTGTAATCCTGAATATATACAGGAAACAGAAAGTCAGTGTTTCTTATATTTTAAGCCTGCGATGTTTTATGCCGGAGCCTCATTCAGTGACTCACTCAGAATTTTAGTCATTACTCACGTCCCTCGGGTATTATACATCAGATTTTTGATCTCCGCGTAAACACCCAGTGAGGACTGGAAACAGAGATTTCGCTCTATTCAAATTGACATTTTGAAATGAAGGATGTGTTTCCCGAGCCCCTTATGGATCAACAGTGTGTTTCGGCAGTTGTTTTTCCATCCAGCCTCCGTTGTGTGTCTGTCTCAGACTGTCGCAGTGAGTGTGTGTGGGAGGGGGAAGGCGAGTTCTTCCGCGGCTCATCACAGCCTCCGGCTCACGGTGCGGCTAAATGGGTGACTGTATATCCGCTCCCCCAATTAAGGGTGTTAATGTGCGAGAGTGTGAATGTGTCTGCGCTCACGCGGAGCCGCTGCCGCGCTCGTTGGCTCCACATCCCTCCCTTCCCGAGCGTCACGCGCTCAGATGTTGCAGGCGTGTGGGGTGAGGAGCGTCTGAGGGGGAGGAGCAGCAGCGAGACGACGCGAGGAGTTGTGTTACGTAACATTAACATGCAGACTCACGGCGGCTCCACTCGGGCTACACCTCCTCCAGCCGACTCTGCAAAGCTGCCTCCTGCCTAATTGTAGTCGCCGGTAATAGCCGCGGGGCCCCTCGGAGAAGCTTCGTCATGGGAAATAAAACACAGCAGAGTAAGAATAAACTTCCTGGCGCCACAGGAAGCTGCTGTTGCCATGGAGAAGCTAATTTAACAGGCCACTTATGGAAAGACCCAAAACGGCAGCCCGCTTTGAATGACGGCGTCCATTCGGGCGCCGGGGTAATAACGGGGAAGCGAAGAGACGAGCGCGAGCCGGGGAGGAGCGGGACTTGACAAATGTGTGTGTAGAGGGGGACTTTGCCCTTTTTAATGTGCCTGATCCCTCCACCTGGTTGAACACGCTGCCAGAGGATTAGCGCTGGAGCTGGGAGGGATGCCTACCACTAAATACAACCTACAAGCACAATGAGTCAGCGTTAACACCGCTAGGCTGCTACTGCTACTGTACTTAGCTCCAGGAAGAGCAGGGCTATGAGGTGCTGGCCTGGTAGCTCAGTGGGAAATGCAAAAGGTCACTGGTTCAAACCCACCAGGGCTCAAGACAAATTTTATTGTAACAGATGCAATGAAGGCTTTTCTTTCAAATAAACCTATGTCCAGTATGTTGTTACTTCATTAGCGCTTTGCTGAGTGACTGTAATGATGACAGGTACTTTTCTTTCCAGCTCAGAAACTCGCTACTATTTGTTTTGAGAAAATCAACATGTAGCCACACTCAATATAAATGTTTATGCACTGACGTGAGCTGTATTCATAGACAAGCGTGAGTCAGTTCATCATTTTACTGGTGGGAGCCGTGAAGTCATTTCCTCTCGCTCCACGCTGTGACGGGGCCAAATGAATCCTAAACGAAGGCGCCGCCGGCCGGCGCCGGCTTGCTCCAGGTTGCCGCGCGGCTCCGGGGCGCGTCGGAGCGACTGTTGTCGGCGCGCGCCGCGTTCCGTCATGCAGACGAGTGAGTTTACGGCGCGAGGGCGAGGAGACTAATGGGCTCCGAGGGGAGAAAACAAGGAGCATTAAAAATCCGCCAGCCGTGACGTGATGTTGTGACACGGGGATGATTGAGAGGTCTGTGAGCGACTGCGCAGCCCAAAGCTGTTTGTCCAACCAGACCTGAGTAGAACCGCTCAATTAATATTTGTGCTGCAGAGCAAACGCAGCGTGTTAATGAAATCAACACGGACGCTTCTCTGTTCTGTAAAGTCTCGTGCGGTAATCACTTCATTCCTCTAATCCCCGCGTCAACCCCTGTTCCCTTCCAGATCTCGCCTCGGTTGCCATGACGAGCGAGGAGCGTCCTGTGCCGCTGGGGAGCGCCTCCTCGGCGGTGCCAGGGCAGAGCGAGGAGTACGGCTCGGCGCAGGCTGATGACATCATCGAGGAAGTGGGTCCGGGCGACGACGTCAGCGTGGGCAGCGACCTCAGCGCGCTGGTGGTGCCCTTCCCGGACCTGGCGCCCGTGGTCTTCTTCTGCCTGAAGCAGACCACCTGTCCTCGCAACTGGTGCATCCGCATGGTCTCCAGCCCATATCCTTTCGCTTACTGGTGGAACTGGGTTGCACCTTGTCCCCCATCAGGCCTCCGTCGACTCCAGTTACGCCCTCGTGCCTCCACCTCCTCCTGCACCCGCTCCTCCCACCGTCTGAACACAGGCCTTCCTTTTTTAGATCACGCTTTCTGCTTATCCATCAACCTGTTTGTATTGTCTGTCACTGTTCTGTGTTGCTTTGAGTCATTTCCATCCATCTTGCCTCCACCCACCTCCTCCCGCCCGCCCCCTCCTCTTTATCCTGTGTGTTTTGCCGCCGCAGTACGACAGACGTCTTCTTAAAGTAAGTGTCTGACATCCTTATACAACTGCAGCTGCAGTCATCAGCAGTGGTTCAACAATGGAGTGTGTGTGTGTGTGTGTGTGTGTGTGTGTGTGTGTGTGTGTGTGTGTGTGTGTGTGTGTGTGTGTGTGTGTGTGTGTGTGTGTGTGTGTGTGTGGAGTGAAAGGCTCTAAACTCTGCCACTGTCAGACGTTTTTGCTGGTTTTGTTGTGTTGAGGGGGCAGAGCTGCGTTCTGTGTCGTTATATTATATCATGTTATCACGTGTGTGATAGTCGTCCCTGTGAGGCGCAGCTGCACAATGAAGACACAAGAGAGGGTTGGAGAGTGTGTCTGGACAAAGCTGGACACAGGCTTTTCTGTTTGCCTTTCAGACTCAGAGTCTCTGACGTTGGAGAGAAAAAAGGTTTGTGATGGATGTTGCACCGGGTTCTAATGGCCGAGCGCTGTTACTCTCATCTGGCCCCGAGCCACAGTCCACAAGCACGCAGCTCAGTCTTATTTCACAGCGCCTGAGCTTCTATCGTGTGCGGTGCAACACTGGGCTCATCATAACGACGATGAGACGCGCTTCATTCCTCCATCGGCACACGTGAACCCAGCGTCGGGTGACGTTAGGCCGGTTGTTTAAGCGTCTCTGCTCAGATCAATACTCTAGCGGTGACACACACACACGCACACACACACACACACACACACACACACACACACACACACACACACACACACACACTGGTGCTCTCCCACGCTTGCCTGCAGCACAGCACCTGAAGCACCTCTCCACGCTGCACCCCACACACATCTTCCCCGTCTCTCCATTGTTCTTGCTCTGCACAGACTGTACAGTATAGACGCGCGGCGCAGAGCGATGCTGAAGCTGCTCTCCCATTGTTTCCCACCTCATTCCCACCAGTAACACACTCCCTTCATATGTGATTTCCTTTTCATCTATCGGATCCCTTCCAGCCCCGTCTGCGTCTGCTTTGGTCCTTTATTGTAATTGCAGGGATCTCCACTGGTCTGAGGTTCTTTGAGGTTCTCGCAGATCATGCGAGAGTGAAGCAGATCATGTTCATGCAGACTGGCGCATTGTGTCTTAATCACGGTGGCAAGGTGAGCGCTCGTCAGCGCTTTATTCCACGGATCAGAGGTGAGGTCACCCGCACTCGACTGCGTTCAGTACCAGTAAACAGGTAAATCTCCCTCTCCGCACGTTATCTCGCCCTCGCTCCTGCTGCTCTGATTGGCTCCTGAGGTGTTGGAGCCCAGTGACCGGCCTCTGTGGCCCATGATCCTTTCGCGGCACCGACAGCTTGTTATCTCCATGGTGACGGATGGCTGAGGCGTTGCCGTGGCCCGCTCTTAACTACTGCTGAGGATAGAGCTCTCACCTGGGACACATTACCACCTCGCCCTCTCCTGCTGCAGTTTCCTTTCGACTCTTCCTTCGCCAAACTTTTGTGCAGCGCGCGTCTGCGGCTCTAGTTGGGAAAGTAGCTCCAGGCCCACGTCAGAGATTTATGTCCTTTGTTTTGTGATGACATTTGCTGCGAGGTGTGCGTCTTGATGGATGTGTGCGTGCATCCGTAGCTGCACTGAGCATTTTCCCCCTGTTTTGACAAATGTTCTGTTAAAGAACATCAAAAGTCTGACTTTAATTCATCGTGTCTGTCTTTTACCTTGCGCTCGTGTCATTTGTCTTTTTTACAAAACAGGATTTGCTAATTCATTCATTCCCTTCATTGCGATTAGTCGTCCTTCACTTCATCTTATCCTCCATCATGCGTCACCATCAGCTGTGCTTATTATAATCTAGTGACCCTCTGCCCTGAGGGAAGTGTCTCCTCTAAAAGAGGTGCAACATTAATGAGACCAACTCTGGTTTGGATAAATAAACACCTAATGTGATACTAATGCTCACGCTTCCAAAGTTAATACCAGTCGCGATTCTAATGATCCCCACTCGCTCATCAGTCGTTCCCACTTCATCTTTCCTCCCTCTTCTTCGCCCTCTTCTCCCTCTGGTCTAGTCTGAACTCCATTAACGCCTGTAGTATCTGAGGGGGGGGGGGCGTGGACGAGACGAGGAGCTAAAAGTGACTCTTCTGTAGTGTCGAGCCCCAGCGCACACGCTGTCTGTGTGACCTCCTTCACATGCGTTACTCTCGGCTAATACAAAATCAGCTTGACGTCTTCAGACACATGTCATAAATGTCAAAGGATGAGGTGGAACCGTAACCAATGAGAGTGTTGTTACACACTGTTTGTTGCTGTCGCTAACATGTTGCTATCTACATTAGCCTAAACCGTGCAACATAGCATCGGATGATGGTGTGTGTGTGTGTGTGTGTGTGTGTGTGTGTGGTGTGTGTGTGTGTGTGTGTGTGTGTGTGTGTGTGTGTGTGTGTGTGTGTGTGTGTGTGTGTGTGTGTGTGTGTGTGTGTGTCGTTGCCCTCCGCTCCTCCAGGATTATGGATTACGTGGATGCTGCCGTTGAATTGGAGCCATAACTGTCTTATGGGTTCGTTCGGTGCCGTATTGTTTGAAGCGGGTCACCATCTGATGGCCGCTGACATTATCAGCCCGCTGCTACGCTATCAGCCGTGCGTCGCAGCTGCAGACAGCAGTGCCGACTCGTGGGGCGACCAGGCTGCTTCGGGATGAAACGTGTGATGGGCTCATGCACAGACACTTCCTGTCCTGTTTCCACCTGCCATCATCACGTCCATGCTGCCTCCTTATAATTTATTATGGACTCGTGGCGTCCTTTTCATGTCGGCTCAACTCAGATATATTGCTTTACACAAACCGAGACTCTTGAGAGAATTTAAGAAGTCATTTAATGGCTCCGTCGCTACTAACTGCAGGGTACATTTTATCCAAGTGAGTGCTTTGTAGTTTGCTATTTCTCATCTATTATCCACAAAGTGCTATATAAATTGTATGAGTCATTCTGCAGTGCAGCGAGTCTGCTCTTCGCTTCCAATCTCCCTAAAACTCTTCTAAACAGATCTGAAATTTTTAAATATACTTTCCCTTCAAAATGAGGCTGTTAGGGGAGGAGGCTACAGTGAGCACAGTAATGAGGCGATGGTCAGTTGCTGCATGAGCAGGCGGCTGCAGGTGCTCGGTCCAGAATTCACATCTTGACTTGATGCTGGAAACATTTCGTTTCCAGAAATATTCACAAAACAAGGGGAGGTTTTCTGGTCGAGACAATGCTTCACTACCGAGGATATAAATTAGTCACTGACTCCTACTTAACTCTGAGTTAAAGATAGTTCATGTCCTACAATAAAATATGTAATAAGCACTCTGACATGAATTTCGCTTCATTGGCTTCTTCCGAGCAGGAGGCATCAGGCCCAAAACACAGGACCTGGAGAAGAGTAACACAAGCTCACGTTATTAGCCTGAATATGAATTCTGAGCCAATGCAGCAGTAAAGACAGCCACAGATAAGAAAAGCAATAATTATTCTACTCCAAATATTCTTGTCTTTTTACACTAAAAACCAAACTGCCAGCAGACAGAACCGCTAATAAATCACATGTGACAGGCCGCATCCTGTCCTTGCTTTGCTGGAGAATATTAATGCCTTGTTTAGAGTTTTTCAAGAATAAATTCTCCTGTGTTTTGACCGTGACTAATGCAAAAGCGTTTTGCAAATTAGATGCATGCTTAAACACGTCCGGCGTCGGCTACATGTACATATATTTTAAAAGAGGTTTTATCGTTAAACAAGACATTAAAGGTTTGTCATTAAACGTCTTCAAGCTCCGCGGCAGTTCTAAAGACTGCACTTTATGACAGAATGATAAACTCCCGGCAATTACGAAACTTTACACAGGAATGAATTGTGTCAAGCAGCGTAATGTTTGATAAAGGAGGACGAGCAGCGTTTGTGACGTCCCATCCAGTCCTGTGGCTGTGGACGAAGTGCGAGTGCAGTGAGTCACACAGGGATGTTTATGGATGTTCTGCTTTTGTTTGATTGATCGGCCGTATGTTTCTGCATGAACTGTTGCTGTGCAGGCTTTGAGGTCTGCCCTTTGGTAATGAATACTTATGAGCGCATTAGCAGACCAAGAAGACTCATTACAATATCAAGGGGACCACATGTCCTCCCAGTGTCTTTGTGCGTCGCCTGCATGAGACACGCGCTTTCTGTCGCGACCATAACGAAGCTCCGACGAGTTCCAGACGACTCGTTGAAGGTGTTATTAGTCAATTGACTCGACAGTCTGGGTTGAGTTGTCAGGTATGACGTCACCCCTCCCGACTGAAGACCGCGGTGGTTACGTAACGGGTGACGCGCGCTTCCCAATCAGCGCGTGTGCGCTGTATAAATAGAGCCGGCGGCGTCACGTACCTGCGAAAGATCAAAGCGAGTCTCAGATGGAGGAACTCATTCCTTCAAGGCGCTGGCACATTAGAGCGTGGCATCGTTTCAAGAAGGCTTAATGATTAGTAAAGTGTAAGATGAGCATGAGAGTCAAAAAGCTAATAGGTCATAAATGTGAATTTCCCTTCTCTGATGGTTTATTCGTTCTGAGAGGAAACAGACACAGTGGAGGTGATTTAGTGATATAAAAACACACTCAAAGCCAGTGTCATTACATATGAAATGAGCGGCACAGATGATTTACTCGTATGTCACACACTGACGGCTACGGAAAATACTACACGGTGAGCAGGAAAAGATGAAATAATGAGACGAAAGGAGGAGAGAGGGAGATGGAGCCGGTAGATGAGACGGCGTAATTACCGCGGACACACGGGGAAGGACGGGGCGCGAGCGAGACACAGAACCGGGAGTGAAGGACGAGCCTGTAAGTTCCCTCTGAACGACAGATAAAAGACGAGGAGACGCGACGGGGACGAGTGAGGGATGATCGCCCTCGCAGAGGCCGGCGAGAAGCGAAAGAGTGCTGGTTAGCACTTTTCTTGAAAAGGCAGAGCGCGAGAAGGAGACGGGGAAGGGGAGATAGTTAGCGCGGAGAAAGGGTGAACTCCCGCCCGCTGCCTGTCTGTGAGGGGGGCGCGTGCACGTGCGCGCTCCCGCCGCCGCCGCCTGACAGCGAGGAGGAACGCGGAGTCTTTAATTGCTCCGCCGGCCGCGGCTTCAGACCTCTCGGGCGGTGAAAGGCAGCGAGACCGAGCGAGTGGGGGGAGGGGGGGCCGTTCCAGCGGGGGTGACGTCACGGGCCGACCGGGCCGCGCGCCGCGGACGGGCTTCGGTCAGTCCAGTCACGCCGTCGCACCCCGACGCGCCGAGGCAATTTGCTCCCTCATCCTCATTCGCTGTTTATGCGTGTTTATTACCGGGGAATTCGCTCTCCCAGTAGAACCCTCATTACTGCTCAGAATCTTAAAAGCGCCGAGGACGAGCTCTCGCTCTCTCTCAAAGTGTCTGAGCCTCGCTGTGATGCGCGACTGGTGGGAACGCAGATGTCGGCTGTGACGTGTGATGCAGCGCTGCTGTTTCTCTATTTTCATCACTGACCTGGCGCAAGGATGATTTCTGTAACACATCATCCCATAAACAGCCCCTGACTCGCGCGTAGCGACCCTTGGTCTCAGCTCATTCCCTCAGAGCTCCATCCATTCTGAGATGGGAGCGAAACTGGGACCGAATGAAAAGACAAGGAGGGGGGAGAGAACGAGGAGGGAAAACTATAAGAGAGTTGAGCTTGGGATATAGGAAGTGTCAGGAAAGAGTTAATGGCCACTAGGGGCCCTGGGAAATGGCCTCGCTTTGTCACTGTCTAGCACGCACACAAACGCTCACAACCCGCTCTCACTCTTCCCAGTCTCATATATACACATAATCCCAGCTGTCAGATATACGTTACACACATATGGATCATACCCAGCCTAAATCCTCCTCCAGTGTTTTTCTACGGCTGCTGTGTGTGTGTGTGTGTGTGTGTGTGTGTGTGTGTGTGTGTGTGTGTGTGTGTGTGTGTGTGTGTGTGTGTGTGTGTGTGGGCGGCATCTGCCGGGGCGGATGCTAAACCCCTTCCTTTGGCCAATGATAAAAGCTCAGCTCCGTGTGTGTGTGTGTGTGTGTGTGTGTGTGTGTGTGTGTGTGTGACCACCCAGATGTTTGGATGTGAGTTGACTGCTGGAATGTGCAGCTCAAATGAGCCTCGGAGCTTAGGTCATTAAAGACCAGCTTTAACACACACACACACACACACACACACACACACACACACACACACACACACACACACACACACACACACACACTGTGCAGCTTTTGATGTTTGCGGCCAAGTAGCTGAGTTGGTGAGTTTCTGCTGAAACCCTGTCATGTAGCTGCGTCAGCGCCTGACTCACTACTAGACTCCAACGCGTTCTAGTGAGATCGGTTCTGAGGAGGAAGGAACAGGTGAGACGATGGAGGAACAACTCGACTAAATGAGCAGAATGAGAAGATGCAGCAACGCAAATTGAAGGAAGAATGAAACAGATGAAAATGGGAAACTTTACACCGGTGTTAGAAATAACTCCCAGGTTTTATCATCAGTTTAAACTAAGACTAAACTTGAGTCGTTGTCCACTTTAACACGCAGTAACCAGTGCCATTGAAGCCGGTCAGAAGCATTGGAGCCAATAGGAGCCAGGCTCATTAACTGGCTTCATTGTGCAGAAAGAGCTTTTCTCACCACAGAGTGCTTTCGTGCGTTGACCCTTGACCTCCACTTACTCGTAACCTGGAACCTCTCGTCCCTGCGTTCGCTGCCGCTCCACCGGCAGCTGGAGGTCAGGCTCCGCTGGAGGTCAGGCTCCGCTGGAGGTCAGGCTCCGCGTCCGCGTTGTCTTTCAACCGCGAACACGTAGGGTGGAAACACGTCGTCCGACAGCACACACATGAAAACGCCGCCATTCAACAGAACTCACCGAGCGACTTGCCGTCTTCAACTCGTTCCCACTCCTCTCGCAAATGAAAGTTGACAGCACAATTCTGTACAATTTAGCCTCTTGGCAGGGGTGGGGGAGGAGGGGGGAGCGAGGGGGGGGGGGGCGTGTCCTTTTGGCCCTTTTCCCAGTCAAACGAGTGTGAGCTGGAGCAGAGAGCGCTGCGCTGTTTAAACCCTGCTACCGCCGTGCATTGGTTTCACTCACTCACGCGCCTCGTCACATTTCATTCTGCGTTTGCATCTACTGTAACTCATCACCAGTCCAGATGACGACTGAGGAACATTGTCCTTGCGTTTCTGGGTTCCGTCCTGGATTCCAATCTGATGGATCACAGACCGTCTCAGACACAAGTCTGTGGCGTGTTGATGAACACTGGGACTTTGACCTTTGGCCGGTCCTCCTTTATGAATGCAGCCTCTGTGCATTTACACCTGGCTCTGATCCAATTACAGCCTGAGCCAGACGACCTCTAGATGTTCCAGTCGTGCAGCTGATGCCACAGTTTTTTGATTAATAGCAATGCGCTTTTTGTGCCTTTACACCTCGGACTAATGTGATTTCTTTTCCTCATTCACCTACAAACTGCACGTTAATACTGTGAAAGGGTCAGCAGCACCAAGTTAAGTCTGTCTTAGTCCAAAAGATTAGAGCATTTAAATAAAGCTGTGGCTCTGTAATTAGGAGCCAGTGTGCTGAATCTGCTTCCTTATAATGTATCAGAAGTCTCTCTCACTCGCTCGTCATCGTTTGACTACTTACTAAAATCTTGTCTTCGACTCCCAATGCTCGGGTTGTGGGTTCAATCCCCTCAGAGACTAAGAGCATCTGCTGTAAAAGCCAAGGACACGGCGGATCCTGCCTCCACCGCCTCTTAATGGCTGCTGCACCACAGCGTGGGGCTTGTTGGGCACAGTAGACTGGTTAATGTCCTGTCCTCTCCGTGACAGGCTTGGCAGCGGTGGTCACACTGTGCCCTTCACGAGCCGGATGATTATAGGACGCATTAAAATGAATAAGCGACCGGTTGACTCTTGTGATTGGGTAATAAAACACAACATAAATAAGAATGTGGCCCGTGAATAATTCAAATGAAACAACAGTTCGACTTGTTTTTGTCTTGTTTCAGTCAGAAACTTTATCATGTGGCTCCACAGGGACGAATGTTACCAGATCCAGATCTCTAAATATAAGATGTGGTGTAATGCGATGCTGTTATTGTGCCGAGCAGCTCTCCCGGCCTCTAGCTGGTGCTAGCAGCAGATACCTCCTCAGTCCTTCACTGCCCAATCAGGCGTGAATAAGTAGAAGAGCAGACGAATTACAGGCGTCCAAGTGTGTGTGTGTGTGTGTGTGTGTGTGTGTGTGTGTGTGTGTGTGTGTGTGTGTGTGTGTGTGTGTGTGTGTGTGTGTGTGTGTGTGTGTGTCTGCTGAAGACAGGTGAGTGCTGTGCAGTAATTTGATGCATGTGTGGCTCCATGTTGCACTCACTCACACCGAGTACAGGCAAAGTCATTCTCAAACTTCCTGCACTTGTTAATAATCAAGCCTTCTCTTACTTTGACTGTCCTATTTTTTAGGAGGCTCCACCTGAAGGTTCAGTGGCGACGCAGACCAGGGCGCTGCATTATTGAATCCTCTCGTCTGCTTCATTTCGGTTTTGCAGCACATGGGAGTTAATATTCTAGTAGTCTGATACGGACAGAAAGGAAGGACTGAGCGAGTGGAGAAGTTTGTAGTCGGAGGGAGTGTGTAGAGGTTCCCAACAACTTACACTTGCAAATAAGTGTTTTGCAATTCAGGTTTTTCAAAGTGAACCACTGCCGAGAAGTATTAACATTTAGCACCTACAGTAAATGTTGTTCTGAGTCAGTTTCAGGGCTGCAGAGTTGGAGGCAATGATTTGTTTTGATAAAATGGTGCAAAAAGCAGAACAGATGAACCTGTTTGCTCATGTCTTTCTCAAGAATATTAATTCTAAAAAACCTCCTGGTTTCAGACTGAGAACACAAACGTCACCACACTGCCTCTACGTGCAGCGCAGAACGTGGGTTTAGTGTCGGGTTCAGTGAAGCCCAGCGCTAGGAGCGCGTGCGACAGCAGCGCGGTTCTGCACGGCAGCAGTGAAAGTCACTTGGTGTTTCCACAGGCGTGCGTCCGGGCGGGGCTCGGTTCCGTCGGTTCTGTCAGCTGTCAGTCTCCCTCTGTGACCCAGCGCTCGGTGGAACTGATTACTCTGGTGTTCAGGGACCAACTGAGCCCCGAGTGTGTGTGTGTGTGTGTGTGTGTGTGTGTGTGTGTGTGTGTGTGTGTGTGTGTGTGTGGGTGTGTGTGCGTGCGTGCGTGCGTGCGTGTGTGTGTGTGTGTGTGTGTGCGTGTGTGTGTGTGTGTGTGTGTGTGTGTGTGTGTGTGTGTCAGCTGATGGTTAATTTATTGCTTATTAGCATGAGGACCAGTGTTGAGTCAGAATCCATGTGAACTCGCCTTCTAGACCCAAATCGATCTGCTCGCACAGAACGGACTTGAGGCAAAGTAAACTATGAATGATTTAAAACACAGAATCCGAGGAAGGAGGACAGAGCGAGACCTTCACCTTGCTGCTGGATAATTACCACCTCAAATGGCTGGACGGCGGCCTATTATTAATCCTTTTTGTTCCCCGCGTCTCCCGCCCTGCGTCTGGCTCACTTTCACGCTCGCTCCCGCTCGGCGCCGCCTCATTCATCCGCCGAGCCGCTCGCGGCCTGTTTGTTCTCCTTTCACGAGACACCTGTGAAGCTCGGGCGCCCATCGACTGCCAGGAAACAAAGGAGGGACAGGAAGTGGGGAGGAATTCTGAAAGTTGGGGCCGCGCGTTGCCAGATCTGCTGCAGCTGAGCCCTGTCGTCTCCCTCGGTCCTTCTGTGTAACAAGGGATCATGTCGGCCCATTAGACCCCTGTTAAAATATGGATGAAGAGATGAGAGAGATGAGGGCTTATGGTTCCCTTCGAAAACAGATCCTCTTCATCCTCGTCTCCCTTCTCTGATCTCCGTCGTTCTCGTTCCCTTCTGTTGGCTCAGAGAGAGAGAGAGAGAGAGAGCGAGAGAGAGAGAGAGAGAGAGAGAGAGAGAGAGAGCGAGAGAGAGAGAGAGAGAGAGAGAGAGAGAGGAAACCTTAGCTGATATATGCAGCTGACGTGATGCGTATTCTTCCTCTTAATCATCTAATTAATGCATTAATAAAAATCTCGAATTAAACAGAATAGCCCGATCGTCAGTATTATGAACAGCATTATCATCCCAGGCTCCATTTACTGCAGGCACAGGCTACATTAATCAGTTTTCAGAGCAGATTAGGAGCCACACGGACTCTTACAAGCTTCCAGGACTTCCCAGGAGTTACAGTGAACCAGCGTCATCATCAGGCCGGTGCTGCTCCTTCAAACCAAGAACATATTGTAAATATGCATCTTCAAGATGGCAGATGTGTCACTTTTTATGTTGTGATTAATGTTTGCAATCTGCGCTCTCAAAACGAACACCTGCAGCGTCCCGATGAACTCTTCCACCGCTCTGTGGAGATGAGGCTCCATTTCTATATTACGTGGACCATGCAGAGGTCTGTTGGTCCTGTAGCCTTGGATTTGCTGGTTCTCTTTGTCTCTAAGTGCTGAAGGCGATTGGAGGAAAAGGTGCTTCTGGCCTCCAGATAGAGACCGGGTCCGGCTCCTCGGTGCGGAGGTGGGATGCTGGTGGGGGGACCGCAGAGCAGATGGCAGCGCCACACGTCCCCAGCGATGAGCCACTAAAGGGCTTCAAGTGGAGAAACCGGAGGCACACGTTACTGCCAGTAGTGCTGTGTTTGTCCATGAGTTCGCCGTATGTAACGTGTGAGTTTGAGGCTTTTACACGAGAGAGAGAGGGAGAGAGA